>NC_053026.1:149291340-149559369 GCF_003073215.2 Triticum urartu | reverse complement strand
AAGCTTCACAAAGATCCAGTTGGAAGGGCTTGAGAATCAAACTGTTGCAGTAAGCCTTCCTGCTCAAAGCGTCAGCAATGACATTGGCCTTGCCTGGAGTATATTCGATACTCGGATTGTACTCTTGAATCATCTCGACCCAATGAGTCTGCCTGAGGTGGAGGTTGGGCTGAGTGAATATGTACTTGAGACTCTTATGATCAGTGAACATGTCCACATTCCTTCCCAACAAGAGATGTCTCCATGTTAAAAGAGCATGGACAACTGCCGCCAACTCGAGGTCATGAGTGGGGTAGTTCTTTTCGTTGGGCTTCAACGGGCGAGAGGTGTAGGCCACAACTTTCTTCTCTTGCATCAACACGGCACCGAGTCCTTGCAGGGAAGCATCACAGAAAACCTCAAATGGTATGGATTCATCAGGAGGAGTCAGAACTGGAGCTGTGACTAACTTCTCTTTGAGGGTGTTGAAAGCGATGTCACATTCAGGCGTCCAGACATACTTCAAATGCTTCTGGAGAAGGTTGGAAAGAGGCTTCACAATCTTAGAGAAATTCTCAACGAATATTCGACAATAGCTTGCGAGCCCAAGGAAACTGCGGAGCTGCTTCACATTTTGAGGCGGTTCCCAATTTACAATTGCAGACACCTTCTCAGGATTAACAGCGATGCCCTTGGCGGAGATGATATGCCCAAGGTAGAGAACTTCATCGAGCCAAAACTCGCACTTTGAAAACATCGCATAGAACTGATGTTCTCTGAGTTTGTCCAGCACTAATCTCAAGTGCTTGGCATGATCCTCCTTGTTCTTGGAAAAGACCAAAATGTCATCGAATAGACCAAGACGAAGTCATTTGTGTAGGGGTTGAAGATGAAGTTCATCATGCGAGAGAACGTTGGAGAAGTGTTGACAAGGCCGAAAGACATGACAGTGTATTCATAGGAACCATAGCTTGTTCTGAATGCTGTCTTGGGGATGTCTTGTTCACGAATGCGAATCTGATGATAGCCCATACAGAGGTCAAGCTTGGAGAATACTTGAGCACCTTTGAGTTGCTCGAAAAGCTCGTTGATGTTGGGAAGTGGGTACTTGTTCTTTATGGTCTTCTTGTTCAATGGACGGTAGTCGACACAAAGTCGGTCCGTGCCATCCTTCTTCTTGACAAAAAGAACACCACAACCCCATGGAGAAGAACTCGGTCGGATGAGACCCATACGCTCTTGTATATCGAGTTGTTTCTTCAGCTCCTTCAACTCTTCTGGTCCAAGACATAAACTTATAGTCGCCCATCTTGATAGTAACATCCGGAACCATGGAGTTAGCGTTCATGCATTTACCCGGTGAGACAATTGCTAATGGACTAGGCAAAACTTGGAAAGCCAACTCATGCTTAGATGCAAATGGTCTTGAGATGAAACAATGCGATGCACCAGTGTCAAAAAGAACTTTTGCTGGAATATCATTAACAGGAAGGCTACCCATGATCACTTCTGAAGAGTCCTCTGCCTGATCTGCGTTCATCATGTTGACCTTTGCAAACTTGGGATTATGCTTGAGCACTGCATTGCTAGCAGATCTCATAGGAGGAGGAGGCGGAAGACGCCTCTGGTTGAAGCATTTGTTTGCATAGTGACCCTTCTGCTAACACCTGTTGCACGTAACCTCTGAGAGCGGCCGGTGATATGGAGCACTTGACCTTGGAGCATGAGACGAAGCTTTGTTCTGAAAGCCTGGGTTGGGTGGGTGGGAAGATCCATTGCCACCTTTGCTCTTCTGCTGATAAGGCTGACGGAACGGAGGAGGAGGAGGCAACCAGTACTTTTGCTGCTCAGCTGCCACTTGAGTTGAAGAAGAAGAAGGAGTTGCATCCTTGGCTCTCTTCTTGGAAGCATCGCACTTGAGCTGAGCGGCCTCTTGCTTTACTGCCATATTGTATAACTCATCATACTTTTTCGGCTCAAAAAGCACAAGAGCTAGTTGCAGATCTTCTCTGAGGCCACCTCTGAATTGATAAATCATGCTCTTCTCGTCAGGGACGTCTTGCTTAGCGAAGCGAGCGAGCCTCTGGAACAGGATGTTGTATTGGTAAACAGACAAGCTGCCTTGCTTCAGATTGCGGACCTCCTCACGCTTACTCTCAACAATACTCTGAGGAATGTGGGGAGCTTTGAAGTCTTGGCGGAAATCATCCCAGGTAATCACACAACCTCCTCTGGAATCTTTGTATTGTTGATACCACTCAGCAGCTTGGTCTTTGAGTTGGAACGAAGCAAACTTGACAAAGTCCTCAAGCCTGACGTTGCTACACTCAAAATGTTTGTATATATCCACGAGCCAATCGTCAGCATCTGTGGCCTCGACACAGTTACTGAAAGACTTCGGCTGGTTTGCGAGGAACTAGTTGAGGGTAGCAAACTGAGTTTGATTGTTGTCATGGCCTTGATTTCCTTGGTTGCGTTCTTGCAAGAGTTGCATAATCAATTGCGTGTTGGGGTTGGTAGCAGCCATCACAGCTTGCCATGCCTCCGAAGGTGGAGGTAGTGGCGGAGGTTCCGGATTCTGACGCGTTGGAGGAGCCATCCTGAAGAGGGTGACATCCGTTAGCATCTTGACAGACATATATTCAAGATGAATCAAATGGATCGAAATTGCAACATATAGCCTTAACATTCGAACAAGAATGAATGAATGCCTTCCAAAGTAAATGATCACACTTCCATAAAGTTGAGAAGCCACTTAGATACAGGTAGATGAATAAAACAACAAGGTACGAATATGAAGAAATACTTGGTAAGGATCACCCAATCACAAACCAAATATCTGTGGAAGAAATACTAGAGCTACATGAATTCCCACATATGAAACTCCCGAAATTTTCCGGTTATGCAATCAGGTGTTGGGGATACACGGGAAGCATAATATCTCACCCAAAACTAGCAAATCCTACATCCACCTGTATCCATCCTTCAACACATAACTAAGAAACCTTCGGAAATCATTTACCTCAACCTTCGAAAAGCATCCGTTATACGAGTTATGGCAATACTCTCGAACTCCCGCCCCAGTAGTGGGTGGCGTCGAGGTTATCTCACCAACAACTGCATAAAAGATATTTTCGATGTCGGCGAAACTCAGGTATTCCAGAACTGCAACGATGAAATTGTGACGACAACACCTCGGAGCTCAACCCCCCGGGACACTGCCACAACCCCTAAATGTTAGGAGGCACCAAGAACAATGTTCTCATCACAAAACCATCGGAACGATTCCGAGATACCCGCGTGATCCTAATTTTTTTAGTGAAATTTGAGAAGAGAAGAGTCAAAACTCTATGTCAGGATGCCTCACCAGTGCAACGAAGGGACTGAGGAGTAAAAGAATCCTACTCTCCGATATATATAATCCTAAAAGACTCAAAACATTTTTCTAGACTCAACAACGCCAACGATTCAATCAAGCAGGCGGCTCCTAAGTCGGGGAAGGCTCTGATACCAACTTGTAACACCCACGATGCGGCTATATCTCCCACGTGTCGGAGCACGACATAGAGGCATAACCGCATAGTAGGCATGTTGCAAGAGGGGTAATCTTTACACATCCCATGTACTGAATAAGAAAGAGGTACAGAGTTGGCTTACAATCTCCACTTCACACAATACATAAACATAGCATTACATCATCCAGATACAATCAAGGTCCGACTATGGAACCAAAATAAAGACAACCCCAAATGCATAAGATCCCCGATCGCCCCAACTGGGCTCCACTACTGATCGTCTGGAGAGGAAACGTAGTAACATCCTGATTCCTCGTCAAACTCCCACTTGACTTCAGTTGCATCCCCTGGAATGGTATCATCGGCACCTGCATCTGGTTTTGGAAGTAATCTGTGAGTCACGGGGACTCAACAATCTCACACCCTCGTGATCAAGACTATTTAAGCTTATGGGTAGGGAAAAGGTATGTGAGGTGGAGCTGCAGCAAGCACTAGCATATATGGTGGCTAACATACGCAAATGAGAGCAAGAAGGGAAGGCAAAGCACGGTCGAGAAGCTACAATGATCAAGAAGTGATCCTAGAACTACTTACGTTCAAGCATAACACGAGACCATGTTCTCTTCCCGGACTCCGCCGAAAAAAGACCATCACGGCTACACACACTGTTGAACCATTTTAATAAAGTTTAGTGTCAGGTTTTCTACAACCGAATATTAACAAATTCCCATCTGCCCATAACCGCGGGCATTGCTTTCGAAAGTTCAAAACCCTGCAGGGGTGTCCCAACTTAGCACATCAAGCTCTCATGGTCAACGAAGGATATTCCTTCTCCTAGGACGACCCGATCAGACTCGGAATCCCGGTTAGAAGACATGTCGACAATGGTAAAACAAGACCAGCAAAGCCTCCTGAATGTGCCGACATATCCCGATAGGAGCTGCACATATCTCATTCTCAGGGCACACCGGATTGTCTAAGATTCCGGTAGGACAACCCAGAGTTGCCCCTGGTGTCCACCGGCTGCTGACAGGTTGGACCAGCACTCAGAGGAGCACTGGCCCAAGGGTTTAAAATAAAGATGACCCTTGAGTCCGCGGAACCCAAGGGAAAAAGGCTAGGTGGCAAAAGGTAAAACCAAGGTTGGGCCTTGCTGGAGGTGTTTTATTCAAGGCGAACTGTCAAGGCGTTCCCATTATAACCCAACCGCGTAAGGAACGCAAAAATCAAGGAACATAACACCGATATGACGGAAACTAGGGCGGCAAGAGTGGAACAAAACACCAGGCATAAGGCCGATCCTTCCACCCTTTACCAAGTATATAGGTGCATTAAAGTAAACAAGATATCATAGTGATATCCCAACAATAACCATGTTCCAACAAGGAACAAACTCCAATCTTCACCTGCAACTAGCAACGCTATAAGTGGGGCAGAGCAAAGCGGTAACATAGCCAAACAATGGTTTCCTTGGGCAAGGTGGGTTAGCGGTTTGACATGGCAATATGGGAGGCATGATAAAGCATGTGGTAGGTATCGAGGCATAGGCATAGCAATATAGCGAGCAACTAGCAAGAAAAGATAGAAGTGATTTCGAGGGTATGGTCATCTTTCCTGCAAAGTTCTCCGAGTTAACGTAAGCTTGATCCTCGTAAGCGTACTCAATGGGTTACTCGATCACGTACTCGTCTCTCGGCTCTACCCAAAGCAAGAACACAAGCAAAGGGAACCACAATCAACCACGGTGCAATGCGCAAGAAACATGATGCAACACATGGCATGATATGCGGGATGTAATATGCAATGCATATGCGTGCTTCGGAAGGGAAAGATTGAACCAGGCCTCAACTTGGCGAACCAAGACCACCGCTGGAAGAGAGTTGATTTCGGTCGAAATCGATATAAAGATCACCGGAATCGGATGCACGGTTTGCAAATGGCAAGCAAAACAATAATGGCACTATTCTGCAATTAACAGTGCGATGCCATCTAAAATGCAACAATAAAATAAGCTACTACACTCCAACATAGCAACAAAGCACGTGGCAGTGATCTACTAAAGATGCTTGACAAAAGACGAACACTGAGTTATGGCTAATTCACACAATAGCAGGGTCAAACAAGCATGGAAAGAGTGCAAAAATATCAAGTTCACAGACTTTGTGAAAATAATAAGAAGTCGGGATTTAACATCAGGAAGCAATGTTTAGAGCAAGATAACGACATGCTATAGGAACATATCATGGCAAATCAAGGCATGGAATGAAACTAATCAAAGCAAATAACAAAAGTCCCTTACTTACCAGAAGCCAAAAGGGCACAGAAAACATGATGGCACCCATGTAAACATAGCTAGTTTCGTTACCAGATTCAGACTCAGCAGAAAACTAGACATGGCAAAAACAGAGTTACGTAGGCATGTTTCCGAGCTCGATGCACTCACCACAAGGAACTGCATGACAAAATAAGCATACACCCAGCAAGAAGACATGATCAAGTAGCTAACCATGGCAAGAACCACCTCATAGCATGCAAGGATCAACTACAACAACCTTGGCAAAATTGAATAACATGTAAACAATCTGCCAGGAACATTTTATAGCAAAAGTAGAGCAAGATAGAGTCATGCTAGGGTACACCATAATTGCAAACAAAGACATGGATGGATAGAACATAACAGTATCTCAAAATCATCCTTACTGAACATTCTCCAAAGAGGCATGGCTCACTCTGTAGCTACATGAATACATGCACTAGTGCAGAACAGGGCAATAGCACCCGTTCGTAAGGCCCTTTAGTGCCGGTTTCGGAACCGGCACAAACATTTCGGCACTAAAGCCCCCCCCCCTTTAGTACCGGTTCAGCACGAACCGGTGCTAAAGGGCAACCACGTGGCACGAGCCAGCTCCGGGGGCCGGGAGCCCTTTAGTACCGGTTGGTAACACCAACCGGTACTAAAATGTTTGGGGGATTTTTGGTTTTATGATTTCTTTTTCATTTAATTTTGTGTTTTCCATTTTAATTCTTTTTCGTTTGCTGGTATTTTACGGTACTACACATTGTACACGTTATGCATATATATATATATATATATATATATAAATAGAATTTCTAGTAGAACCAATCATATATATATATATATATCATCAATGTCTCACAAACCACCATATTAATTTACACATACACTCATGTATAGCTATATACAATTTCTCCTACATATGCATGTTGCCTTCGGAGCCAGTGGCATTAGCCTAATTGGTGCCTTCGGAGCACGATGACAATTGGAAGTGGTTCATGACATGTTCGATGGGGGTGGTAGCGGGTAATAGTATTCTCCCTTCGGATTTATGACCTGGTCGAGCAAAAATCCCGCTATTTCCTCTTGAAGTGCTTCTACGCGCTCCGTTTCTAGGATCTTGTCCCGCACCTCTTTGCACTGTTAAGAAGGAGATCAATATGCATGTGTATTAGTTGTGTGACTAGATATCGATAATGGTGTAAAAATTGTGAATAGGGTTCTGACAAGCGTACCCATTCCTGTCTTTGAGATCTGCTCCTTTCGGACGCCATCATGCGAATGTTCTCGCAAACGCAGTATGCACACAGATTAGTCCCCTGCGCCTGCTTCAGGGCCTTTATTACGAGAATGGAATTTAATTTGATCAGATAATAATTAATCAAGCATGATAATTAAAGATATGGCAGCTAGCTAGCTAGCTAGTACTACTTAATTACTTACCTTGGATCGAAACCATTTCAGCTGTGGTTTCCATTCGCCTTCCGTGACGCTGATGAACCTTGCCCAAGCCCTGCCCGCCGACAAAGAAAATGAATAAAGGGATTATTAAATAGTTCATATCATGAAATGACGAACTAAATAGGCCGAGATATATAGTTAATAATGATTGAAATTACCTGTTGACTATCCCATACAAGATGTTGTAGTCACTATTTTCTTTGAGTAGCGAGTCCAGTATTTCAACTGTTCCGGCGTCAACTTTAATGATACACAAGATCCAGTGAAATCTGCATGCACACACGTTTGCATGTCTTAATTAAGCGGGCATATGTAAGCAAAAACATGTAGCTAGCTAGTAGGCAAAAACAGAGAATTTGTAGTACAAGAAAGTGTGACTCACTCGAAGTTGTAAGGAAGTAGTATATCTTCATTGTATTTGAGGCACTTCAAGAACTCTAGCATGCTGTCCTCTACCTGCTTTTCATAATACTTGCTCATTTTCCATGTGTATTGATTAACGGTGTTTGGGTCAATGAACCCAATGCCATAGTGTCCACCTTTTCTCATTTCATACATCTTCATCCTGCATAATACCACAGAAACGAATATAGTGAGGATAATTACAGGTAATGATTGATCAAAAGGATCACTACAGCTAGCTTGAGACTTAAATTACGGAAAGAAATCACTTACAGACAATAGCAACTGGCGGTAGATTTGTCGAGTGCGTCTTGATTGTATAACTGAAACAGTTCAGAATACTCAACGGCCACAACTTTCCCATGGTAGTAATGATCCTTCTTGACATACACCACGAGGGACTCTCGATCAGATCTCTTGGTAATGTTCATGTACCATTGATGCAATTCATACATTCTCGTTGGGAGCTTCTTGACATCTTCTGGCTTGACCAAAGGTTGGCCCCGGACATATTTCCGTTTTATTTCCTCCTCTGTAATCACAGGCATGTCCTCGATCTCGAGGAGTTATCCAACAGTGATCTTGAGTTCTTCAGCCTGCATTATATGCTCCTGGGTTATTACCACATCGCCCACCTCGGGAACGTAAACTCTTTGGCCACAATAATATTGGGCGCGCGTACTGTCACGTGTTGTCGGCACAACAAGCGGGGGGGGGGGGTCGATTGCGCCGCCTGTTCTCCCAGCTGGGCAACGGTTTTCCCGCATTTTTCGACAGTTGCTTGTTGTTTGCTCAAGCTCGAGCTCGCCTCCTTCTGTAGACGTTGTCGATGTAACTTCCTGATGTGGCGCTCATAGTCTGTGTCAACAGGCTTAGAAGCTGGTGGTTGAGCCATACGAATGAAGTGGTCAACTACTTCCACAGGCACTTTTTTCCTTTGGCCGCGGTGGCGGTTTCGGTCCAAAATGGGCGTCGATTTCTGCCCGCACTATGGCATTGGTTTGCTCCTCGGTCCTGTCGTAAGCCCTCACAGGAAGAGGCTATTTATATCGCTTGCCTCCGCCTGTACTTCCTGTACTATGACCTCGACTGGTACCGCTACGCACCATAGCTGCGGGGTGTCTCTTCTGCGATTGCTGAGGCGGCGGAGATGGTTGACGTGGCTAAGTTGGACGAGGAGGAGTGGCCTGAAGCTGTGCCGGACTTGGAGGAGGAGTGGCCTGAGGTTGTGCCGGACTTGGAGGAGGAGTGGACGTCTGACGCTGTGTCGGACTTGGAGGAGGAGTGGCTTGACACTTTGCCGGACTTGGAGGAGGAGTGGCCTCACGTGTTGGTGGACTTGGAGGAGCGGGAGTCTGCTGACTCGGTGGCGGACTTCGACGAGGAGTCGGGTGACGCGGTGTCGGTGGCCTTCGAAAAATGATGCAATCCTTTCTCCATAGGATGATACGATGTTTGGCATCTCCGAGTGTGTGCTCCTCATCACCTCCAGGAATGTCAAGATCTAGCCCCGAATATTGGTCCACCACCTCATCAACCAAGACACGAGCATAGCCCGCTGGAATCGGGTTGCAATGGAAGGTTGCCTCGGGGGAATTTGAAAAAGCAACGGCGTCCGCCACCTTCATGGATATGTTCTTCATTTTGAAGTGTAGCTCGTAGTTAGTGTTCTCCGTGATGTCATCCACGGGGTATCTATCCAGCACTACTGCGTCACCCGGGGCGGAACCCACGCTGCTTCTCGGCATGGATGGGGCGGTGGTATCCAATGCCGGATCATCCGCTAGCTGCTGCAGCTGCTGAGACCCCCTTTGCTGGCTAAGTGAGTCGATCTGCTCCTGCTGCCGCTGGAATTTAGCTGCTAATTCCGCTTGACTTGCTTCTAGGCCTTGAAGGCGTTCATAGTCGAGCTTCCTTTGCTCCTCCTCCATCTTCCTCTTCTTCTCCTCCGTAATCTTCTTTCTTGCATGGGTTCTGTAGTCGGCGTTCCAGTCCGAAAACCCCTCATAACACGGAATAGCGCCCTTGCCTCGTGTTCTTCCCAGGTGTTCAGGATTTCCCAGGGCACGCGTAAGCTCGTCGTTCTCTCTGTTGGGCTGGAGCACCCCCGATCGAGCCTATTCTATTGCAACAAGTAGCGCATCGTCGGCTCCGTTCAGACATGCCTTCGTCGAAACATTGCCTGTCTTCGGGTCCAACTCCCCCCCCCCCATGCGCATAGAACCAAGTCCTGCACCTGGGGGGCCAGCTCTTACTAACCGGAGTGACACCTCCATCCTCCATCTCTTTCTCAGACTTATCCCACTTAGGCATTGCCACCGCGTAGCCACCTGGCCCCAGCTAATGGAACTTATCCTTTTTTTCGGCATTCTTCTTGTTTATTCTCGACCGTTCCTTAGCTAATTCTGAATCCTTGAATTTCATGAAATCGTCCCAATGAGCACTTTGATTCTCTAGTATCCCCTCGAATACTGGAGTCTTCCTTCCTCCCTTGACGTACTTCTCCCACTTCATTCTCTTGTGGTTCTTGAATGCAACCGCCATCTTCCTAAAAGCAGCGTCCTTGACTTTCCGCACGTCTGCTTCTGTGAAATTATCTGGTAGGGTGAAATGTTCCATGAGAGTATCCCAAAGCAAATTTTTTTGATTCTCGTCAACAAAAGTAACATCTGGATGTGGATTTGCTGGCTTTCTCCATTCTTGAAGGGAGATCGGGAGTTGGTCCTTCACAAGAACTCCGCACTGACGAACGAACTTGTCCGCAATCTTCTTAGGCGCTAATGGTTCGCCATTAGGTCTGATTGCCTCGATATTGTACTTTACGCCCTCCTTCAACTTTTTGTTCGGGCCTCGTTTCGTCCTTTTGCCTGAAGATTTGCTCGATCCGGATGGCTGAAAGAAGAAAGATCGATTCGTTAATATATCTTCAACTCATTTAAAACATGCGATGATCACCAGATTCCTGCTTATATAAATATATATACCTCGCCGGTGTTTGTTGTTTCAGGATCAACATGTTCTTCGTCGTAGTTCATGACTTCATCTTCTCGGTCGTTGCGATCGAATATCATGTCACCCTCTCCGGTGTTGTTTAGAAATTCGGAGCCGTCAAAATCTTCTTTATTCTGATCATCATCTGGCCCGCGTATGATATCGAGCATGGTCTGTTCTCTCTCTCTGTCGGTATTGTCCGCCATAGCTTTTATTTAACTATGCCAAAAGAAATATAAAACAATTTAGTATAATCTCGAATAATAGATATAATCTCGAATACATCATCTCGAATAATAGATATAATCTCGAATACATCATCTCGAATAATAGATATAATATTGAATACATCACTAGCTAGCTAGCTAGCAAGCTAATAAAGATCGAATAGTACAGAGTAATCTAGGCCACTCGCGGTTCCTGAGGTGCGGGCGGTGGACACCCAAAGAGAAGGAACCATCACTGGATCATAGCTTGGGTGATCTCCCCAAAGAACCTGCCAGGTATTGGAGAACCTGACGTCCATAGCAGCCATGTAACGATGGACGTGCTCGTCCTCCTCCCTGACACGGCGACGTACCACCTCCGGCGGGGCCGGCTCCCTCCGCACGGAAAGTGGCCCACGTGAATGCCACCAAAGGAGATGAGGGTCGACGATGGGACCCGGGGCCGGGTTCCTCACCAAGCGTCGTGCCCCTGAAGGTAGCACCTCCCAGTGCCAGCCCGGCGGAGCCCAGTCCCGGACATGGGTCCTCTGAAGCAGGACATTGTTGCGGACGTGTCAACGGCGAGGATGCAGGCCGGTCATCGTCGACAACAAAATACTATATGCCGCAAAAGTTAAGTAACATTTTTTAAATGATGGATTGTGATGATTTCATATATGCAAATTCTAAATTTTATAACTAAAAATATAAGAAACTAAAAAAACATCGATCATCGTCTAACAATTTGAAATTAATCTAATTCATCTAGCTAGCTAAAACTAACATTTCCAAAATTTCTAACATTTCTGTATAACTAACATTTCTATAACATTTGACATTATATATATTATAACTAACATTTCTACATACTATTTGACATTAATCTAATCTAATTAATTAATTCATCTAAAACTTTGGATGAAAAACAGAAAAACAGAAAAAACTAAAAGCTAAAAACAGAAAAATTGTGTGTGTGTGCGCGTCTAGTGTGTGTGTAGTGTGTGTGTGTGCGTGCGTGCATGTAGTGTGTGTGTGCACGTGCGCGTGGGTGCGCGCTACGGTCGGCGCCGGCGCGGGCGCCGGTGTGCGCTACGATTGATTGGAGGGAGGAGAGGGGCCGGGGGAGGTGCTCACAGCGCGCGCGGGCAAGGTCGAGGCGACGGCGACGGCGAGGGCGAGGTCGATCCAAAGGCGACGGCGACGGCGAAGCGAGGGGATCGGCGACCGGGACGGCGACGGGGGTGCCGCGGAGTCGACGGGGACGGCGCGATGAGGACGGGGGCGTCGCGGATTCGACGGGGACGACGCGACGGGGGCGGCGACGGCGCGGGACGGGGCGGCGGCAGAGAGAAGTGGGAGATGAGAAACTGAAAATTTTCGAAGTGTTTCTTATATAGGGGACACCTTTAGTACCGGTTGGAGCCACCAACCGGTACTAAAGGCCTGTTTTGGCCAGGCCAAGCGCGTGGGGGGGGGAGCACCCCCCTTTAGTACCGGTTCCTGGCTCCAACCGGTACTAAAGGCCCCCCCTTTAGTACCGGTTGGTGCCACGACCCGGTACTAAAGGGGGTGCGCTGCCAGGCGAGGGGCGCAGAAGTTTAGTCCCACCTCGCTAGCCGAAGGGCGCTCACACCTGCTTATAAGCCCCACCGCCGCTGCTGTCTCGAGCTCCTCTCTAAAGCAGGCCTTCTGGGCCTACCTCTGCTACTCTGCCCTGTGGGGCCTATTGGGCTTGCAGGCCTGCATCCTAGCCCAACAACAGGTTGGGTTTCTAGTCGTATGCAGGCCGCTGTGGCCTGGTAGGTGGGCTTTTTTCATTTAGTTTTTTCTTTTCTGCTTTATTTATTTTGTTTTATTTATTTTTAGTTGTTTTTTGCTGTATTTAGAGTTTCTTTGTGAATATTTTTGATATTTTTTAGAAACTTTCAGTTAGTGCCGGTAGTTTTTAAATTTGAATAGTTTAAATTTTGAATTATTTGAAATTTGTGTGAATCACTAGTTTGTGAATAACTTAACTTTAAAAATACATTTTCCAGTGATTCTTTTTTCTTATGTTTAATATTAGTGTGTTTTATCATTATATTCAATTTGGTAATGCTTAAGTTATTTAAAAATGAAATGCCTTTGTAACAGATGAGTTTTCGTCCGAAACCCTCATACTTCGAAACAGATTGTCCATTTTGTACACGAAGTGCATCCAGTTTTTGCGGTAACCCTCTCTACTTTTTTGCACATGCTAGGTGGGTGAAATTATGATACCATGCCAACTTTCATCCTTTTCTGAGTTCATTTGAAATGCTTTTCAATTTCAGGGTCATTTAGCTGAAAAAATCAATAAATGCATGAAAGAATTTGCTTGCACATAAAATTTCTTCGCGTTTCAAATGCCAAAACACATAACTAGCTACCCTAACTATTACAGAGATTCCCTCCTGGGTGTGAAACACAGAAGAAAGTGATGATAGCTAAGCCGATCACATCCCAGATCTTTGGGTGTGAAACTTTTTCTTCGCGTGTGTCCCTTTGCGTCGTAGCCATGGAAAATCTTCATCATTTAAAGGGATGCTCGGGTCAATATTCACTGTGAATGGAGCAATTTCATCAAACTTTTCATAATCTTCTGACTTGTCTATCTTGTCATCCACTCCCACGATGTTCTCTTCCCAGAAAGAACTATATGCCGCTTTGACTCATCGTACGATGCATTCGCTTCCTTATCTTTTCTTTTTCTTGGCTTGGTAGACATGTCCTTCACATAGAAAACCTGTGCCACATCATTGGCTAGGACGAATGGTTCGTCTGCATACACAAGATTGTTGAGATCCACTGTTGTCATTCCGTACCGCGCGTCTTCCGTTACCCCGCCTCGTGTCATATTGACCCATTTGCACCGAAACAAAGGGACCTTCAAACCACGTCGATAGTCAAGTTCCCATATGTCCTGTATATAACCATAATATGTTTCCTTTCCCGTCTTGGTTTCTGCATCAAAGCGGACACCATTGTTTTGGTTGGTGCTCTTCTTATCTTGGGCGATCGTGTAAAATGTATTACCATTTATCTCGTACCCTTTGAAAGTCATTATATTAGAAGATGGTAACTGGGACAGCAAGTATAGGTCATCTTCAATAGAGGTGTCATGCATGGTACGTGCTTGCAACCAGCTGGCGAAACTCCTGGTTTGTTCACGTGTAATCCAGTCATCAGACAGCTCCGGGTGTTTGGAGCGTAGCAAATTCTTGTGTTCATCCATATATGGAGCCACCAAGGCGGAATTCTGTAGAACTGTGTAATGTGCTTTAGTGAGAGAATGTCCGTCCATACATATTATTTGTTCCCCTCCTAGCGTGCCTTTTCCATCCAGTCTGCCCATATGCCGTGATTCAGGAACACCAATCGGCTTAAGGTCAGGAATAAAGTCAATACAAAACTCAACGACCTCCTCATTTTGACGGCCCTTGGAGATGCTTCCTTCTGGCCTAGCACGGTTATGAACATATTTCTTTAAGACTCCCATGAACCTCTCAAAGGGGAACATATTGTGTAGAAATACAGGACCCAAAATGTTAATCTCTTCGCATAGGTGAACTAGGACGTGCGTCATGATGTTGAAGAAGGATGGTGGGAACACCAACTCGAAACTGACAAGACATTGCACCAAATCATTCTGTAACCTTGGTATGATTTCTGGATCAATTACCTTCTGAGAGATTGCATTGAGAAATCCACATAGCTTCACAATGGCTAATCGAACGTTTTCCGGTAGAAGCCCCCTCAATGCAACCGGAAGCAGTTGCGTCATAATCACGTGGCAGTCATGAGACTTTAGGTTCTGGAACTTTTTCCCTGCCATGTTTATTATTCCCTTTATATTCGACAAGAAGCCAGACGGTACCTTAATACTGAGCAGGCATTCAAAGAAGATTTCCTTCTCTTCTTTGGTAAGAGCGTAGCTTGCATGACCCTGATGTATGCCGTCTTTTCCGTGCATATGTTGCTGGTCCTCCCGTGCCTCAGGTGTATCTTTTGTCTTCCCATACACGCCCAAGAAGCCAAGCAGGGTCACACAAAGATTCTTCGTCACGTGCATCACGTCGATTGCGGAGCGGACCACGAGGTCTTTCCAATAGGGCAGGTCCCAAAATATAGATTTCTTCTTCCACATGGGTGCGCGTCCGTCAGCGTCATTCGGAACAGGTTGTCCACCAGGACCCTTTCCAAAGACCTCCTTCAAATCCTTGACCATATCATGTACATCAGCACCAGTACGGTGGCGAGGCTTCGTCCGGTGATCTGCCTCACCTTTGAAATGCTTGCCTTTCTTTTTTACGGGATGCCTGCTTGGAAGAAATTGACGATGTCCCAGGTACACATTCTTCTTACAATTAGCCAAATATATACTGTCGGTATCGTCCAAACAGTGCGTGCATGCGCGGTATCCCTTGTTTGTCTGTCCTGAAACGTTACTGAGAGCAGGCCAATCATTGATGGTCACGAACAACAATGCCTTTAGGTCAAATTCTTCCCCCATGTGCTCATCCCACGCACGTACACCTGTTCCATTCCACAGTTGTAAGAGTTCTTCAACTAATGGCCTTAGGTACACATCAATGTCGTTGCCGGGGTGCTTAGGGCCTTGGATGAGCACTGGCATCATAATGAACTTCCGCTTCATGCACAACCAAGGAGGAAGGTTATACAAACATAGAGTCACAGGCCAGGTGCTATGGTTGCTGCTCTGCTCCCCAAAAGGATTAATGCCATCTGCGCTTAGACCAAACCATACGCTCCTTGCATCATCTGCAAACTCCTTCCCGTACTTTCTTTCGATTTTTCTCCACTGCGACCCGTCAGCGGGTACTCTCAACTTTCCGTCTTTCTTACGGTCTTCTCTGTGCCATCGCATCGCCTTGGCATGCTCTTTGTTTTGGAACAAACGTTTCAACCGTGGTATTATAGGAGCATACCACATCACCTTGGCAGGAATCTTCTTCCTGGGGCGCCGGCCCTCGACATCAGCAGGGTCATCGCGGCAGATCTTATAGCGCAATGCACCACATACCAGGCAAGCGTTCAAACCCTCGTACTCACCGCCGTAGAGGATGCAATCATTAGGGCATGCATGTATCTTCTGCACCTCTAACCCTAGAGGGCAGACAACCTTCTTTGCTTCGTACGTACTCTCGGGCAATTCGTTGTCCTTTGGAAGCATATCCTTTATCATTACCAGCAACTTTCCAAATCCCTTGTCACATACACCATTCTCTGCCTTCCATTGCAGCAATTCCAGTGTGGTGCCCGGCTTTTTCTTGTCACCTACGCAATTCGGGTACAACAATTTTTTGTGATCCTCTAACATGCGCTAAAACTTCTTCTTCTCCAAATCACTTGCGAAGTTTCTCTTTGCATCGGCAATGGCCCGACCTAGATCATCAACGGGCTCATCTGATGCCTCTTCTTCAGCTTCTTCCCGCATTTCCGGCTCAGCTTCTTCCCGCATTACCGGCTCAGCTTCTTCCCCCATTGTTGTATCGTCGTATTCAGGGAACCCATGGCCAGGATAGTTGTCGTCGTCCTCTTCTTCATTGTCTTCCATCATAACCCCTCTTTCTCCATGCTTGGTCCAAACATTATAATGGGGCATGAAACCGGTCTTAAACAGGTGGACGTGAATGGTTCTTGATGTAGAGTAATTGTGACCATTCTTACAGCGAGCACATGGACAAGGCATAAAACCATCCGCCCGCTTGTTTGCCTCAGCCGCAAGCAGAAAAGTACGCACGCCCTCAACGAACTGGGGAGAGCATCGGTCATCGTACATCCATTGCCGGCTCATCTTCATTACACAACACCGAATAGACCAAATTAATACAAGTTCATACATAAAGTTCATACAACACTTAAATGCAACAAACAAATAACTCTCTAGCTAAAGCATTTAAATGCAACAACAAATACGATCAACATCGCAACTAAGGTAACAATGGATCCAACAGCATAATGATACCAAGCCTCACTATCGATGGCATATTTTCTAATCTTTCTAATCTTCAAGCGCATTTTCTCCATCTTGATCTTGTGATCATCGACGACATCGGGAACATGCAACTCCAATTCCATCTTCTCCCCCTCAATTCTTTTCAATTTTTCTTTCAAGTACTCGTTTTCTCTTTCAACTAAATTTAACCTCTCGGCAATAAGGTCGGTTGGAATTTTAGGTTCAGATACCTCCTAGAAAAAATTTCTATGTTAACTTGATGGGCATAATTTGTCATAAACACGAAATGCAACTAGTTTTAAAAGAGAATATACATACCACATCCGAATCATAACAAGGACTAGGGCCGACGGGGACGGATATCAAAACCATGGCACTATATGTATAACAAACAATGTACGGGTAAGATAATTATACGAGTAACTATATATCCAAATCACACACATCAATTTTTATATAAAATTTCATGAACAAGAGGCTCACCACAAGGTGGTGCCGGCGACGGGACGGTGCGGGCGATCGACGGTGGCTACGATGGAGATTTAGAAGGCACTAAGTAAACCACACCTACATATGCAAACTAAGTGTTATTTTTGACCTCAAATTGCATATAAATCAAATACTAGCACATATATATATATCCTCCCAAATTACTAAACTCACAAATTAATCACTATATAAACCAATGCAAGAGCTAATCTAGCAATGAGAGATGAAAGGACAAAGTTGCTAACCTTTGTGATCATTTGAATGGATGAGGGCCTTCAAATCTTGACAAATTTTGGGCAAATTTTGTGATGAACTCGAGAGGAAGAAGGGAAGAACAGAGGAGAGGGACGGAGAGGGGAAAGGGGGAAGAACAGAGTGCTGGTGGACGAAGGGTTTATATAGGACGACCTTTAGTACCGGTTCGTGCCAAGAACCGGTACTAAAGGGGCTGGAGGGGCGCCTGTCTGACAACATCCTGCCACCACTCTCATTAGTACCGGTTCGTGGCACGAACCGGTGCTAAAGGTTCACCACGAACCGGTACTAATGAAAGCGGCCCGGCTAGCCGTTGGAACCGGCACTAATGTATACATTAGTGCCGGCTCAAATACAAACCGGCACTAATGTGCTTCACGATTGACCCTTTTTCTACTAGTGATGGCATAAAAATAACCTCAGGGAAATGACTTAGAAGAATTCTAAGTCCCTGAAATCAGCAACATCACGAGAGCTACTTTGCATGCTTGTGCTAGTCACCACATTGATCACAAAAATACATGGCATATACCACTTTAAAGATGGCATGGCATAGCCCAAAACACATGTAGGGCTTAAGTTCATAGATGGCACACAATAATCATGGCAAAAATGACATGCTCAATAACTAATAAGAAACAGAAACTAACATTACATAGCACTCTTGCAACAACATTTTAGGCATCAAGATGGACTCAAACAAACATGGTGCAAGGGAATGAAATGAAGAGCACCTCCAGACGAACAATTTGATATCTCACACGCGCAAAACGGAGCTACGGATGATGAGATATGGTGCGATGAACATGCCTAAAAAACATATGCAGAAAAAAGGACTTAGGCAAAATCGACCTAGGGTTTGCCCGATCCAGATCTGGCACGGTTCCCGAGGTTGGCCAGGGTCTCGCTGCAGTTGGATCTCGCGGTGACCGGAGCGAGTGGAGGTCGTCGGAGGCTCGCCGGAGACGGGGGAGACGGCCAGAGTCGACGAGGTGGCCGGATCCGGCAAGGGGCGCGGCCTTGGGCGACAGATGCGGTGGAGCTTGGCGGGGTCCGGCGGGAGACGTGGCCGGCAAGCTGCGAGCGGCGGCAGTGGAGAGCAGCGCCAGCGCGTACGGCGGTGTGGAGCGGACGCGGGCGGCGGGGCCGACGCGGGGAGGCGGCTGGCGTCGGCGGGCGGCGTCCGAGCTGAGAGGGCCCCGCCTGGGCCCCGGCGGGCCAGCGTGGGCAACGGCGCAGGCAAACTGGGCGTCGCTGCCCCGACGAATGGGAAGATGACACGTGGCGGTGGAGAGGGGGCGGACACGTCTGACCGATGGGAGAAGAAACATCCGGCGGCGGCGGGGAACAAAATTATGGTTTCGGACCCGAAAATGAAGGAGGGGTGCACATATTTATAGGTTGAGGGAGCTAGGAGAGTCCAAATGAGGTGCGGTTTTCGGCCACGCGATCGTGATCGAACGGCCGAGAGGATGGAGGGGCTCTAGATGGGTTTTGGGCCACTTTGAAGGGGTGTTGGGCTGCAACACACACGAGGCCTTTACGGTTCCTTGGTTAACCATTGGAGTATCAAACGGCTCCAAATGGCACGAAACTTGACAGGCGGTCTACCGGTAGTGTACCAAGGCCGCTTGGCAAATCTCAGTCCAATCTGAGAACGTTTAACACCCGCACGCGAAAAGAGGCAAAAGGGGATGCCAGAGGACGTAGGAGTGTCGGATCACGAAACGGACAACAGAGAAAATGCTCGGATGCATGAGACGAACATGTATGCAAAAGTGATGCACATGATGACATGATATGAGATGCATGACATGGACAAAATGCAAAACGAAGACAAAACCCAACCACGAGGGATTATCATAACTTAGTGCCGAAAATGGCAAGAGTTGGAATACAAATATGGCAAGTTACATACGGGGCGTTACATTAATGACGGAATTTAACCCCAAAATATAATAGTAAAGACTGATACTCCGATATCATCTATCAACTTATAATCCAAGTCATAGCAATATCCAACAAATAATCCAAAGCTTAATATCATCATACCAAAATACTTCCAGGACATTATAACACTACTATCATGATGAACCCAAGAATGATAATACTACTACTCAAATAATTATCCAGCTATGATCCACATGCAAGCATCATCTCCATCATCATATTCCATAACATAATATCATCTAGCATCATGATGAAAAATAACACTAGCCACTAATAATCCAAAGGCAACATGATATTCAAAGTAGTGCTCCAAGATAATAACAGATACCATCATGACAATAATCATACTAGCCACTAAGAATCCAAAGGCACATGCCATCCACATAATCATCAAAATATAAGTCCTAGAACTCCAAGCAATATCAACATCAAAACAATACTCCGAGTCATGCCATGAACAGAACATACATAGCTAATATAATGTTTTAAAGAAGTTCAAATGAATAAACCATGTCACTTCATTACAATCATGCAAATGGAGGGTGTGGCTTGCCTGGGGTAGAAGAAATCACCGGGAGAAAATGTGAGAAGCTCGCGAACGAATCGCCGGAAAACGTTTACTCTCGGAGGGGGCTGAATAAGCGCAGGGGCAAAATGGTCATTTCATAATGTCAAAACATTGTGAAAATGATTCCATCGAAACGGGCTCGATGAAATGAAGAAGTGGGCTTTGGAATCACCTCATTTGGAGTTAGGAGCAAAAAGATATGATTGTTTTTTCTGCAAGGGACCTATCTATAATGAAATCATCACAAACAAGTCCTCAGCAGGAAAAACAGAATGCGCCTTCTCAGGAAATACGTTTTCCAGAGCAGAAAACGTACTTCTGGCCCAAAGAAGAACAAAGTACGCTTTCAGAAGGGGGAAGCGCACACGGGCAAATCCCGCGTCCCCTTATCCACGTCAGCGAGGGGGCAGGGCCGGGCCTTGTGTCGCTGACATGTGGGTCCAGCGCGGCATCTCTTTCCTCCTGGCCTTCTCCTTCTTCTCCCTCGACGCGCGCTCGCTGCACAGACGACGACCGCCGGCGCCAGCGCTCGCCCGGTCAGCTCTGGCCACCTCCGGTGGAGCTCGGACCACCGGAGTGACCAATGCGAGGAGCCGCACACGCCTGATGATTCTGCCCACGTCGGAGAGCAACGGAACAGGCGGAACGGGGAGCCGCGACGGAGAAGAGCTTCGGCCTCCGGGGAGTGCGTGGCAAACGACCACAGGAGGAGGAGGAGAGGTGCTGGGGTGGCTGCAGGGTGAGGATGGAGGTCTCTGGTGGTGTAGATAGGGAGGGAGGAGCTCGGCGTTGAGCGAATTTAGGCCGAGGCGGGGGAGGGAACGGCGGCCATGAGGAAGGGAAGGGAGGCGCTCGAGCTATGGGGAGTGCTCGGGGAGGCTTCTAGGATGCGGTGGAGGCCAGTGGTGAGGAGAAACGGAGACGGGGTGGCCTTATATAGGTAGGGCGAGGGAGGTTGAGCTGGCGTCGCCGCGGACGCGTGTCCAGCTCCGCGGACGAGTGCACACGCTCGCGAGCTCAGAGGTAGGCGACGATGGAGGCACAGGGAGAAAGCTCACGGGTTAAAGGAGGCCAAAGGAGAAGCAGAGGAAGAAGCCGAGCGCCATTAAAACATGTCGGGGCAGTGTGCTCCCGTGGGCGTTCGGCGGAGAGCGTCAGTGAGGAAACAGACAGAGGGGAAGAGGCGTCCAGGGGAACGACGACGACGCGGGCTAGCTACTGGACACGTAGACGCATGCGAAGGCGACGAGAGGAGGAGGGGGTCCAGCACAAACAGGCACTAGACGCGGCCACTGCACACAGTGCGCGTGCATAGGCACGCCATTACCGCAGTGGTATCTCGGTTAAAATTGCTATGGTTAACTAGAAATCACCCTCGGAAGTTTACTGCAGTAAACTTGGGTGAACACTGGTGATCAACAGGGATTTTACTGGTGCCAAAGAGTTTGTCTGGGGTGATTAACTAAGGAAGGACTATGATCCTGGAAGTTTTGAGGCATAATGGATCACAAACTAACATAGTTGCTTTGTAACTCACATTATGTGTCCAGAATCAATATTTGGATGATGCACTCACATGGAGTAACCACTTGAGGTAAAACTTGGCAGAGCTTAGTGATTTGGCCAGATAAAGGTACTGTAAAAATTTCATACCAATTGGTTTTACCAAAATGGTACTTCCATCACAGCTATTCCCTCTGTCCAGAATCTTGCAATTTTTTTGGAGAAATATTGGCTAGGTGGAATGGTGCCAAATTTGGTGGAGAGAAGTTATACAGGTAGGAGAATGATATGGTAAATTTTTTGGCAAAATGAAGCAATATAAAATATACTTGCTTCACAACCTGAAAATATTGACAGAATCAAAGATTTGTTGTTGTGGTCACATAGATCAAGGGACGGAGCTAAAATTTGTAGGAGGCTAATTATATGAGCACATGAAGGAGTGTGAAAAATTTCAACTCATTTGGATAACCCTAGCTAGCACTTCCTTCACAAAGGTTTCCCTCAGACAGGAACTTTGAAAAATCACTGAGGAAGTTTGGCTAGGCAAGTAAAGTTGAATTTTGGCACAGGGCAATTACATGGATATGAGAAGATGTACAAAAAGTTTGGGGTCAAATGGGCAAATATAAATAGCACTTGCTTCACAATGTGCCATTTAGGACAGAATGAATTTATTGAGAATGATGGAAAAATATGGCCAATGAAATATTTTGCCATATTTGATGAAGATATGACCCAAACAATTTATAAGAATTATTTGAGGATTTGTGGATGGACAGAAATATAGTTTCGTGATGACTAAGATCATTAAGGGTTGCCAACACGACAAAATAAAAAGGACAATCCAGGATAGAAGCATGTCTACCACCGAAACAAAATGGGGCTGAAGGAAGGAATTCGGCACGATACCTGAGCACCATTTCTGAAAACCGTGTCAGGATCACTTGGCATCGCTCTGCTGGGACAGAAATGACATCAAACACCGAAGAACGAACAGGAAAAGAAAACTGCAGAAATGCAAAGGCTGAGTTGTAGTGGATCCGAACCGATGCCAGCTACACTCACCAGATAACCGTTAGCAACAACATAATAAGGCTATATGCATGTTGTGCAACAAATAAATGCAGCAATCAAATGCAATAAACAAGCCAAACTCTACACTACCGATTTCTACCGGTTTCTACCGCTCGCACTAACTAGGGCCTCCTACAGCCAGACCTGCTCTAATGCCAAGCATGTGGCACCCCGGCTCAGAGAAACTGGAACACCCCATATTCCAGCCCTGAGATCGAGGGGAAGTCTCTGGAATAGGGCACTGCTAGACATAGAACAAATCAGCTCTTATTACAAGAATAATAATACAAGGGTCTGATGTTACAAAGAAGCACATCAGCACAGCGACACTATGCCTGCGATACTACACTTGCTCTATGCTAGCAGCGAAACAAATCATAGCTGCGGAATACTTCTAGCAGCGGAACAATGATGAAGGTGGTGAACTCCACTCTGCAGGGACTCTGGCTGGGACACGATCTAGATCGCACACACGGCAACCATCGACAAGCAATCAAGCAATCATGGCATCACCTGCAATCTGGCATGACACGCCAGGTCAGTACATTGAATGTACTTGCAAGCTCACAACAACCATAAACATCCAGGCAAGACAATAACATAGCATGTAACAGGTTAATTAATTAACAACTACCATGATGAAACAACTACTAAGCATGGTATGAAACTGATACAATACTAATAAATCACCATCTCAGATCTCCATAACCATATCTCTCTTTGCTAACTGGCCAAGCAATATACCATCTCGATCACCTCGTGATCAAAACCAAACGGTAATCATTCCGGCGATCACTACCACGACCAACACTTGGTCTCAACCGTGAACCTTCCGGCGATCACTACCATGACCAACACTTGGTCTCCAACATCATCATCAACATCCTGCCAATCTGTACTACTCAACATATCAACATATAAATGTATCACCTATAAGTCATTCCGTCATGTGAGTGTTGATCGAACGGTGTGACCTAGTACGAACCCATGCCCATGACCGAGGACGCGGATACTGATAGATTTCATTACACACTCTACAGAGGTAGCGCACTTTACCCACACCACGGAACCCATGGCCTCGCACTCCCATTCGGGTGGACCAACGGTGTTCCGACAAAACCGATCTACTGCCATGACACTCTCCCGGCCACTCTGACCCACTCCCAACTGGGCTAGTCCTGGGTGGCCCCGTGTCTACCAAAGACACAATGACCACCGTCGTGGCCAAAACGTCCCTCACGAGGACTGTGCACATAACAACAACAACGGGCACACAAGGCTTATGTCCGCCTACCTGATCAGGGTAGTGCGTGCCCATAACCTTCCCTAGTTGGAGGCACCGGCGAGAGGCACGACAATAGATTGCATTAGGGCCTTCCCATAAAGGCAAATGTGGTTGCACTGGAAAAGCCCGGTTCGGTGGCACCTGACCAACTTAATGACGGAATTTAACCCCAAAATGTAATAGTAAAGACTGATACTCCGATATCATCTATCAACCTATAATGCAAGTCATAGCAATATCCAACAAATAATCCAAAGCTTAATATCATCATACCAAAATACTCCGAGGACAGTATAACACTACTATCATGATGAACCCAAGATCGATAATACTACTACTCAAATAACTATCCAGCTATGATCCACATGCAAGCATCATCTCCATCATCATATTCCATAACATAATATCAACTAGCATCATGATGGAAAATAACACTAGCCACTAATAATCCAAAGGCAACATGATATTCAAAGTAGTCCTCCAAGATAATAACAGATACCATCATGACAATAATCATACTAGCCACTAAGAATCCAAAGGCACATGTCATCCACATAATCATAAAAATATAAGTCCTAGAACTCCAAGCAATATCAACATCAAAACAATACTCCGAGTCATGCCATGAACAGATCATACATAGCTAATACAACGTTTTAAACAAGTTCAAATGAATAAACCATGTCACTTAATTACAATCATGCAAATGGAGGGTGTGGCTTGCCTAGGGTAGAAGAAATCACCGGGAGAAAATGTGAGAAGCACGCGGATTGAATCGCCGGAAAACGTTCACTCTCGGATGGGGATGAATAAGGATAAGGGCAAAATGGTCATTTTCATAATGTCAAAACATGGTGAAAATGACTCCATCGGAATGGTCTTGACGAAACGAAGAAGTGGGCTTTGGAATCACCTCATTTGGTGTTAGGAGCAAAAAGATATGATAGTTTTTCTGCCAGGGACCTATCTGTAATGAAATCATCACAAACAAATCCTCCGCAGGAAAAGCAGAACACACCTTCTTAGGAAATACATTTTCCAGAGCGGAAAACGTACTTTTGGCCCAAAGAAGAACAAAGTACGCTTTCAGAAGGGGAAAGCGCACATGGGCAAATCCCGCATTCACTTATCCATGTAAGCGAGGGGGCGGGGCCGGGCCTTGTGTCACTGACGTGTGGGTCCAGCACAGCGTCTCTCTCCTCCTGGCCTTCTCCTTCTTCTCCCACGACGCACGCCCGCTGCACAGAGGACGAGCGCCGGCGCCGATGCTCGCCCGGTCAGCTCCGGCCACCTCTGGTGGAGCTCGGACCACCGGAGTGACCAGCGCGAGGAGCCGCACCCGCCTGATGAGTCTGCCCACGTCGGAGAGCAGCGGAGCAGGCGGAACGGGGAGCCACGATGGAGGAGAGCTTCGGCCTCCGGGGAGTGCGTGGCAAACGACCACGAGAGGAGGAGGAGAGGTGCTGGGGTGGCTCCAGGGTGAGGATGGAGGTCTCTGGTGGTGTACATAGGGAGGGAGGAGCTCGGCGTTGAGCGAATTTAGGGCGAGGCCGAGGCGGGCACGGCGGCCATGAGGAAGGGAAGGGAGGCGCTCGAGCTATGGGGAGTGCTCGAGGAGGCTTCTAGGATGCGGTGGAGGCCAGTGGTGAGGAGAAACGGAGACGGGGTGGCCTTATATAGGCAGGGCGAGGGAGGTTAAGCTGGCGTCGCCGCGGACGCGTGTCCGGCTCCGCGGACAAGTGCCCACGCTCGCGAGCTCGGAGGTATGCGATGATGGAGGCACAGGGAGAAAACTCGCGGGGAAGAGGAGGCCAAAGGAGAAGTATAGGAAGAAGCCGAGCGCCATTAAAAACATGCTGGGGCAGTGTGCTCCCGTGGGCGTTCGGCGGCGAGCGTCGGTGGGCGTCGGTGAGGAAACGGACGGAGGGGGAGAGGGTTCCATGGGAACGGCGATGACACGGGCCAGCTGCTGGACATGCTCACGCGCGTGAAGGCGACGATAGGAGGAGGGGGTCTAGCACAAACAGCCACTGGACGCGGCCACTACACACAGAGCACGTGCACAGGCATGTTATTGTCGCGGTCACCACGTGCACTGGCATGTAGCGGGGAAGATGGGCTGGAACTTGTTGTCTATGGGTAAGTTCATCCAGGGTAGGTTACAACCGCGGTGGTATCTCGGTTAAAACTGCTATGGTTAACTAGAAATCACCCTCGGAAGTTTACTGCAGTAAACTTGGGTGAACACTGGTGATCATCAGGGATTTTACTGGTGCCAAAGAGTTTGTCTGGGGTGATTAACTAAGGAAGGACTATGATCCTGGAGGTTTTGAGGCATAATGGAGCACAAACTAACATAGTTTCTTTGTAACTCACATTATGTGTCCAGAATTAATATTTGGATGATGCACTCACATGGAGTAACCACTTGAGGTAAAACTTGGCAGGGCTTAGTGATTTGGCCAGATAAAGGTGCTGTAAAAATTTCATACCAATTGGTTTTACCAAAATGGTACTTCCTTCACAGCTATTCCCTCTGTCCATAATCTTGCAAAAAATTGGGAGAAATATTGGCTAGGTGAAATGGTGCCAAATTTGGTGGAGAAAAGTTATATAGGTTGGAGAATGCTCTGGTAAATTTTCAGGGAAAATG
This sequence comes from Triticum urartu, assembly GCF_003073215.2. Lineage (NCBI taxonomy): Eukaryota > Viridiplantae > Streptophyta > Magnoliopsida > Poales > Poaceae > Triticum > Triticum urartu. The sequence continues at coordinate 149,532,741 of NC_053026.1, read as the reverse complement.
AAGCAATATAAAATATAGTTGCTTCACAACTTGAAAATATTGACAGAATCAAAGATTTGATGTTCTGCTCACATAGATCGAGGAATGGAGCTGAAATTTGGAGGAGGCTCATTATATGAGCACATTAAGGAGTGTGCAAAATTTCAACTCATTTGGATAACCCTAGCTAGCACTTCCTTCACAAAGGCTTCCCTAAGACAGGAAATTTGAAAAATCACTGAGGAAGTTTGGCTAGGAAAGTAAAGTTGAATTTTGGCACAGGGCAATTATTTGGACAGGAGAAGATGTACAAAAATTTTGGGGTCAAATGGGCAAAGATAAATAGCACTTGCTTCACAATGTGGCATTAAGGACAGAATGAATTTATTGAGCATGATGGAAAATATGGCCAATGAAATATTTTGCCATATTTGATGAAGATATGACCCAAACAATTTATATGAATTATTTGAGGATTTGTGGATGGACAGAAATATAGGTTGCTTCACAACCTAGGGTAGATAGGGTTATTCCTTTAATAGGAAAAGGAATTTTCCCTAGAAAAGAAATTAGGGTTTGGTCAAGCAAGGGAGTGACATGATCTTAGCAAAGTTTTTAGGATGATGAGCCACCTGGGAGAGGAAATGAAGCTGATTTCCCAGGTGACAAGGCCACAGAACCACTCCAAAAATAAAAAATAGAGCAAAAACCAATAAATCAAAAAGAAAAAGAAAAGGGCCAAAATCCAGGCTGTTACACATCTTCATCAAAAATAGCATCCCCAAGCTTATGGCTTTGCATATCATTAGCATCATGGATATTCAAAGAATTCATACTAACAACATTGCAATCATGCTCATCATTTATACCAAACATTCTATTGAATTCTTCTTCTATCAATTGAGCACAATTTTCCTTTCCATCATTTTCACGAAACACATTATAAAGGTGAATAATATGATGCAACCTCAATTCCATATTTTTGTAGTTTTCTTTTATAAACCAAAGTAGTTATGAACAAGAAACTAAAATATTTGATTGCAAGATCTAAAGATATACCTTCAAGCACTAACCTCCCCGGCAACGGCGCCAGAAAAGAGCTTGATGTCTGAGGGAGTCCTGGATTAGGGGGTCTCCGGACAGCCGGACTATATCCATTGGCCGGACTATTAGACAATGAAGATACAAGATTGAAGACTTCATCTCGTGTCCGGATGGGACTCTACTTGGCATGGAAGGCAAGCTCGGCAATGCGGATATGTGTATCTCCTCCTTTGTAACCGACCTTGTGTAACCCTAGCCCTTTCCGGTGTCTATATAAACTGGAGGGTTTTCGTCCATAGGACAACATACAATCATACCATAGGCTAGCTTCTAGGGTCTAGCCTCGCTGATCTCATGGTAGATCTACCCTTGTACTACCCATATCATCAATATTAATCAAGCAGGACATAGGGTTTTACCTCCATCAACAGGGCCCGAACCTGGGTAAAACATCGTATCCCCTGCCTCCTGTTACCATCCGCCTTAGATGCACAGTTCGGGACCCCCTACCCGAGATCTGCCGGTTTTGACACCGACATTGGAGCTTCCATTGGGAGTTCCTCTGTGTCGTCGCTGTTAGGCTTGATGGCTCCTACTATCATCGATAGCGATGCAGTCCAGGGTGAGACTTTTCTCCCCTAATAGATCTTTGTGTTTGGCGGCTTCGCACTGTGGGCCAACTCACTTGGCCATCTGGAGCAGATCGAAAGTTATGCCCCTGGCCACCAAGTCAGGTTGGAAGCTTAAACTACACGGCCGATATCCGCGGAGACTTGATCTTTGATGGATTCGAGCCTCTGCCTTGTGCGTCACGCGGTCACGATGAGTACAATTTAGCTCTACCATCAGACAGTGTTCAGGAGATCGCGCCGGCAGTCGCTCCGACCCTCAATTCGGAGCCAGTTGCGCCATCCATGGACAAGTGGATGGACCCCGCCACGGAAGCCTTATCCTCATTGGCGATCAAGCCGAACATCGACCTTACCCTGCACGAGAGCCGTATTGTCAAACTGCCGGATCCTTCTCCGGCCACGGACTCCGAACCGCCTGCGCCCGGTCCTAGCGAATCCGATTGGGCGCCGATCTTGGAGTTTACCTCCGTGGATATCTTTCAGCACTCGCCCTTTTGGCGACATACTGAACTCATTAAGGTCTCTCTCCTTGTCAGGAGGATCCTGGCCGAACTATGTCCGGCAGGATTGGGATGCGGACGACGAAGAAATTCACGGCCCACCCACCACCCACTTAGTAGCCACTATCGATGACTTAACCGACAAAGCAAAACATGCAAGATCGATCTACGGATCACAAGGGCGCGCCACTATGCAAGACGATAAACATCATGCCGGATACAGTAAAAGTAAGTTTGGCCGGGCCAACCACAACGGGCAAGACCCATTCTAGTTGCGTCGTGACATAGCCCAGTACAAAGGAGCCACACACCCCCTATGCTTCACAGACAAAGTAATGGATCATCAAATCCCAGAGGGTTTCAAACCCGTAAATATTGAATCATATGACGGCACAACAGATCCTGCGGTATGGATCGAGGATTTCCTCCTCCACATCCACATGGCCCGTGGTGATGACTTACACGCCATCAAATACCTCCCACTAAAGCTCAAAGGACCAGCGCGGCATTGGCTTAACAGCTTGCCAACAGAGTCCATTAGCTGTTGGGAAGATCTGGAGGCCGCATTCCTCGACAACTTTCAGGGCACTTATGTGCAACCACCAGATGCCGATGACTTGAGCCACATAATTCAGTAGCCAGAAGAATCGGCCAGGCTATTCTGGACACAGTTCCTAACAAAGAAAAATCAAATCATCGACTGTCCGGATGCAGAGGCCCTAGCAGCTTTCAAGCACAACATCCGCGACGAGTGGCTAGCCCAGCACCTTGTTCAGGAAAAGCCGAAATCTATGGCAGCCCTCACAACAGTCATGACCTGCTTTTGTGCAGGAGAAGATAGCTGGCTGGCTCGTAGTAATAACATATCAAAGAACCGTGGTACTTCGGATACCAAGGAAGGCAATAGCAGGTCACGTCGCAACAACCATAAGTGCCGCATTAACAGCGATAATACTGAGGATACGGCAGTCAATGCCGGATTCAAAGGCTCTAAACCCGGTCAGCGGAAAAAGCCATTTAAAAGAAGCACTCCGTGATGAAGCTATGTACCTAGGGTAGGGTCATGGACCTGTCCTAACTGCCCTACCCAAAGACATCTCTAGAAGAAATCACCTTTCAAACAACTTGGAGGTGTTCCACTCGATAGACTCGAAGACACTCGACCAAGAAGCAATCACTCGACCAAGATCCAACCACTCGACGGCCAGTAGACCTAAAGTCACTCCGCACGCTAACGGTCGGTCATTAAGTAGCTTTTATGGTCATCGTAGCACTTTATTAGGGGCGTTACCAGTAACGCCCGACCTTAATGTACTTAAAACCCTGCATAACTAAGGGCCGGAGGGGTCTGGAGAACTCTATATAAGCCACCCCCCTCCTTAGTGTAAAGGGTTCGCACCCCTGTGATTAATACACACATAATCCAGTCGACCGCCTCCGGGCTCCGAGACGTAGGGCTATTACTTCCTCCAAGAAGGGCCTGAACTCGTAAACCTCGTGTGCTTACAACTACTCCATATCTAAGATCTTGCCTCTCCATACCTACCCCCTACATTACTGTCAGACTTAGAACCACGACAGTTGGCGCCCACCTTGAGGCCAGTGTCTTAGCAATTTGTTGGAGGAGTTGCGATCTTTTCCGATCCAAATCATCATGGTTTCTGACGGAGTTTTGGTGGAGGGCCGCGAGATCCGTTTCGGCGCGCTCACGTTCATCGCCGATGATTCCGCTTGGCTTCAGGAGGCTCCGCTCGACGTCGACGCACTCCCTGTCCGCAGGGCAACGCACTTTCGCGTGTGCGTCCGTGGCGTCCTCTTGCAGCAACCGTCGACCCATTATCGGTCGGCCCCTATGTTGTCCTCCCTCCCTGTTTCCCGCCGGCGCAAGCGCTTCGGTCGGTCGAGACTTCAGCGGTGGGTGTGACACGCGGTGGCACGCCAGTCGGCCACCCCTCAACTCGCAGCGATCGAGCCCGACGAATCCCTCTACGGCCTATTCGACTGGCTCCGCAGAGACCGCATCCGAGTGCGACGGAGGTTCTGATGGTCGATGGACCGCGCAGTCCTCCCGGTTTTCCCCGCACCGACGGAGGCGCAGGTGGAGGCGACCCGTCGCATCCCCATGAGGAATATCTCCATGAGCCTCTCACTCCGCTGCAGAGAGAAGAACTTCATCGCCGGAACATGGACGCACTGCACACTCCTATCGTTGGAGAAACCCCCGAGGCTCGTGCCTTGGAGGACGCGCGCCTGGCAAACTTGGCTGAGCGCACTCGACTAGAGAACCTCCAGCAAGCACTCGACGAGCGTGCGCGACAATGGGTTCCAGAATCTAGTCGAAGTCAGCTCTTTCCGCCCCCGTAGGTATATCGAACTCCGATTCAGAATTTAGCAGTTGCAGCCCAAATAGCAGAGTCGATTCAGCCTTCCCAGTCAGAGGCTGGCAGAGGCTTGCTGCAGATCCGAGCGTTACTCCAGGCAGCAGGAGACCAGAATTCCGCTATTTCTCAGTCGCGGAACAGGATTCATAGCAGATCCATTTCTGCAGACACAGTCCAGTCGGCTCATAGCCCAAGATCGCCGCCGAGGCGTGAGGGACGTGGGGACTGGCGTGATCAGTACGGAAACCGTGAGCAGTATGATCACCGATTCGATCGTGACGATCGACGTCGAGTGCCCACCCCTCCCCCGAGGAGTGGATCATATGTGCCTCGACAGTAGGATGACATGCGCCCTCATAGTGTTGGGTGAAGGATTCCAGTCGACCCCAGGGAACCAGGCTTTGATGCGAGATCCATTCTCGTTCAAGGTTTGGTCGAGAGGAACAGAGCTCACTGAGAAGGACATGACAGAGATGCACCTACCAGCAGCAGAGTACATGTTTCGGGGCCAGAGTGCTTTAGTAGAGCCATCAGGGCCGCTGTGATTCCTCCCAACTTCAGGTTGGCGACTGGAGTCAGTAAGTTCACTGGTGAGTCCAAGCCCGATACTTGTCTTAAAGACTACCGAGTGGCTGTCCAGATTGGCGGTGGCAATGATGAAGTGGCCATGAAGCACCTGCCTCTCATGTTGGAGGGCTCGGCCAGAGCGTGGCTGAATCAGTTAGCACCCAGCAGCATTTACACTTGGGAAGATCTCCCCCGAGTGTTTTTCACCACATTTGAAGGAACATGCAAGCGACCGGCAGGGCTGACGGAACTGCGGTCTTGCGTGCAGAAGCCGAATGAAACTTTGAGGGATTACATCCAGAGATGGATCACGTTACATCACACGGTAGAGAATGTGCCTGATCACCAAGCAGTCTGTGCCTTCAAAGAAGGCGTCAAGTACAGAGAACTGAATGTGAAATTCGGTCGAACCAGAGACATGTCTCTGAATTGGATGATGGAGATTGCCACCAAGTATGCTAATGGTGAAGATGAGGATCGAATCCGGAGTGGCAAGCACAAGTCAGTCGCCCAAGAAACTGGAGGAGGAAATTCCAATTGGAAACAGAAGCGGAAAGCCGAGCCAGCTGCTCCTGGGGAAGCCTTGGCTGTAACTCAAGGAAAGTTTAAGGGGAAACCCAAAGGGCCTTGGAACCCCAAGAAAGTTAAAGACCAAGACGGAAATGATGTGTTGGATTTGCCACGTCACATCCACACCAAGAAAGATGAAGAGGGTAAGCTCATTTACCCGAAACATACCACTCGACAGTGTCGGCTCTTGATCCAGCAGTTCCAGGGCAAACAGCCCAAAGATAAGGAAAAGGAGTCGGACAAAGTTGAGGACAAGGAAGACAGTGATGATGGATACCCCCAGGTCAATTCCACCTTGATGATTTTTGCTGATGTTGAAAGCAAAAGTCGACTGAAAGTTATCAACCATGAGGTGAATATGGTTGCTCCGGCGACACCTAGTTATCTGAAGTGGTCTCAGGCTGCCATCACATTCGACCAGTCCGATCACCCAACGCACATTGCCACCCCTCGGAGGCAAGCTTTGGTGGTCGATCCAGTTGTTGAAGGCACTCGACTGACCAAAGTCTTGATGGATGGTGGCAGTGGTTTGAACATACTGTATGCTGAGACGTTGAAAGGGATGGGCATTCCGATGTCCAGACTCAGTACTAGCAACATGAGTTTCCATGGAGTTATTCCTGGGAAGAAGGCTGAGTCACTCGGCCAAATTGCTCTTGATGTGGTTTTTGGTGATTCCAAGAATTACCGCAAAGAAAAGTTGATGTTCGAAGTTGTGGATTTCCAGAGTGCTTATCACGCTATTTTGGGTAGGCCAGCTTACGCACGCTTCATGGCTCGACCATATTATGTGTATCTCAAATTGAAGATGCCTGGTCCCAAAGGTGTGATCACTGTTACGGGCAATCGGAAGAAAGCAAAAGAGTGTTTTCAGAAAGGCTCAAAGATCGTTGATGCCCAGATGGCAGTGGTGGAGCTGCAGGAGTACCAGAAGACTACAGACCCGAGTGATTTGTTACGAGCCAAGAAGCCCGCTACAGAATCAGCTTTTCAGTCGTCTGGTGAAACGAAGCCGGTTCACATTCACCCGACCGATCTTAGTGCAGCTCCGACTCATATCTCAACAACACTCGACTCCAAATAGGAAGAAGCGCTCATCCAGTTCCTCCGTGAGAACTGGGAAATCTTTGCATGGAAGCCTTCTGACATGCCGGGTGTTCCCAGGGGGCTGGCTAAGCACCGCCTACGAGTCGACTCAAAACTGAAACCCGTCAAAGAACATCTCCGATGGTCCACCGTCCAGAAGAGAAAGGCTATTGGTGAGGAGGTGGCTCGGCTCTTAGCAGCGGAGTTCATCCGAGAGATTTACCACTCCGAGTGGCTCGCCAACGTTGTTATGGTCCCCAAGAAGGACAAGTCACTTTGCATGTGCATTGACTTTAAACATATCAATCGGGCCTGCCCGAAAGATCATTTTCCTCTCCCCTGCATCGACCAGATAGTCGACTCGACTGCGTGATGTGAGCGACTATCTTTTTTAGACGCCTATTCCGGGTACCATCAGATCCGTCTGTATGGACCTGACGAGATCAAAACATCTTTCATCACTCCATTCGGGTACTTCTGTTATGTTACCATGCCATTCGGCCTCAAGAATGCCGGAGCCACATTCATGAGGATGATTCAGAAGTGTTTGCTCACTCAAATCAGTCGGAATGTGGAAGCATACATGGATGATATTGTGGTCAAGTCACGGAAGGGTTCCGACCTACTGACTGACCTTGCAAAAACCTTTGCCAACCTCAGGAGGTATGATATCAAGCTTAATCCATCAAAGTGCACATTCGGAGTTCCTGGTGGAAAGTTACTCGGTTTTCTCGTTTCCGAACGGGGAATCGACGCCAATCCAGAAAAAGCCGGTACTATACTCCGGATGAAATGTCTTGTGCGAGTGCACGATGTCCAGAAGCTTACTGGTTGTTTGGCCGCTTTAAGTCGATTCATCTCTCGTGTTGGTGAAAAGGCATTGCCTCTTTACCGATTGATGAAGAAGTTAGACAAGTTCGAGTGGACTCCTGAAGCTGATGCAACATTTGCAGAGCTCAAAGCTCTGCTCTCCACCCAGCCGGTGCTTGCTGCCCCAATCAGCAAAGAGCCCTTGCTGCTTTACATCGCAGCCACGGGACAAGTCGTCAGTACGGTACTTACGGTTGAGCGGGAAGAAGAAGGAAAAGCCTTCAAAGTTCAGCGCCCAGTATATTATGTTTCTGAAGTTTTGACCCCGTCGAAGAAAAGATATCCTCATTATCAGAAGCTTGTATATGGGATTTATATGACCAAAAAGAAGGTTGCTCAGTACTTCTCTGATCATTCCATTACAGTCGTCAGTGACGCTCCATTGTCAGAAATCCTGCACAACAGAGATGCAACTGGTCGAGTGGCAAAATGGGCGATTGAACTCCTTCCTCTAGATATCATGTTTGAGGCAAAGAAAGCTATCAAGTCCCAAGCAATAGCAGATTTCATCGCCGAGTGGATTGAACAACAACTGCCGACTCAGGTTCACTCGAAGCATTGGACCATGTTCTTCAACGGTTCCAAAATGCTGAATGGTTCCGGTGCCGGGGTAGTATTGGTCTCCCCCGAGGAGATAAGCTCAGATATGTTCTTCAAATCCACTTTGATTCCTCCAATAACGAAGCAGAATATGAAGCACTTTTATATGGGTTGCGCATGGCCATTTCACTCGGCGTCCGTCGCCTCATGGTCTATGGCGACTCAGATTTGGTGGTTAATCAAGTGATGAAGGAGTGGGACATCAGAAGTCCGGCCATGACTGGTTATTGCAATGTAGTGAGAAAGCTGGAGAAGAAATTCGAGGGGTTAGAACTTCATCACATACCCCGACTGAAAAATCAAGCAACTGCTGATTTGGCGAAAATAGGTTCCAAAAGAGAAGCCATTCCTAGCAATGTGTTTTTGGAACACATCCACACACCATCAGTTCAGGAGGATCCCTTCACTGAAGAAGCCCCGTAGCCAAAAAGTGCCACGGATCCGATTGAAGTTGAAGTTCCAGCTGTGGTCGACCTGATCATGGAAGTTTTGGTCATCACTCTCGACTGGACGGTGCCGTACATCGCGTACATTCTAAGGAAAGAACTCCCAGAGGACGAAGAAGAGGCTCGATAGATCGTCCGTCGATCCAAGGCCTTTATAGTCATAAAGGGACAGTTGTATAGAGAAAGCGCGACTGGAGTCAGTCAGAAGTGTATAACACTAGAAGAAGGTCAGATAATCCTTGATGATATCCACTCGGGGACCTGTGGTCATCATGCGTCCTCTCGGACCATTGTGGCTAAAGCATACCGAGCGGGATTCTACTGGCCAAGGGCGAATGAAATGGCGAAAGAGATAGTTGACAAATGTGAAGGATGTCAGTTTTACTCCAATATGTCGCACAAACCCACGTCAGCCCTGAAAACCATTCCACTCGTCTGGCCCTTCGCTGTTTGGGTACTGGACATGGTTGGACCACTAAGAATGGGTAGGAGCGGCTTCACTCATGTGCTAGTAGCAGTCGACAAGTTCACCAAATGGATTGAAGCTAAGCCTATCAAGAATCTTGATGCTTGCACTGCTATCAGTTTCATCAGAGAGTTGATATTCAGATATGGAGTTCCGCACAGCATCATCACTGACAATGGGTCAAACTTCGATTCTGACAAATTTAGAGCCTTTTGCTTCAGTCGCTCACCCCCAGTCGAATGGACAAGCGGAAAGAGCAAACAACTTAATTCTCAAAGGATTGAAACCCCGACTGATGTGGGATCTCATGCACGCAGCAGGTGCATGGGTCGACGAGCTTCCATCAGTTCTTTGGGGATTGAGGACAACCCCGAACCGATCGACTGTAAGAACCCCATTCTTTCTGGTCTATGGAGCCGAAGCAGTTTTGCTGAGTGACCTGCTTCACAACGCACCCTGAGTCAAGCTCTACTCTGAAGATGAAGCAGAACAAGCCCGGCAGGACGCAGTCGACCTCCTGGAAGAAGAAAGAGAAATGGCCATGATTTGATCGACCATCTATCAGCAAGACTTGCGTCAATTCCATGCCAGAAATGTGAAGAGTCGAGCCTTCCAAGAAGGAGACTTGGTTCTCCGAGTGGATCAACAGAAACCACACAAACTCGCTCCTACTTGGGAAGGTCCCTTCATAGTCACCAGAGTCCTCCACAATGGAGCGTACCACCTCTATAATGTCTATCGCCAGATTGATGAGCCACGAGCCTGGAATGCGGAGCTGCTCCGCCCCTTTTATACTTGAATTCTCACTCGGATGAGATGTAATAAGAAAAACTTCTGTAGTTTATTTATCAAAGACAAGAGCATTATAATTTTACCAGTGATTGTTATTGTTTTTGTTTGCGTGAGAAATCCCCAAGTGGGTGGCTTAGGTGCGAATCCGTTTTGCCTAAGTTTGTAAAAATAATTTCCTACCGAGTGGTGATCCAGCCTCTCACTTGAAGGCTTAGCTGCGAACCCGTTTCGCCTAAGTGTTTGAAAATCCTACCGAGTGGCGAGCCAGCCTCCCACTCAGGGGCTTAGCTGCAAACCCGTTTCGCCTAAGTGTTTAAAAACCTACCGAGTGGTAAGCCAGCCTCCCACTTGGGGGCTTAGCTGCAGTCAAGTACTCGTCTAAGTGTTTGAAAATCCTACCGAGTGGTGAGCCAGCCTCCCACTCGGGGGCTTAGCTGCAGTCCAGTACTCGCCTAAGTGTTTGAAAATCCTACCGAGTGGAGAGCAACCCTCCCACTCGGGGGTTTAGCTGCGAACCAGTACTTGCCTAAGTATTTGAAAATCCTACTGAGTGGTGAGCCAGCCTCCCACTCGGGGGCTTAGTTGCAGTCCACTACTCGCCTAAGTTTGAAAAATCCTACCGAGTGGAGAGCGACCCTCCCACTCGGGGGCTTAGCTGCAGTCCAGTACTCGCCTAAGTTTGAAAAATCCTACCGAGTGGAGAGCGACCCTCCCACTCGAGGGCTTAGCTACAGTCCAGTACTCGCCTAAGTTTGTAAAATCCTACCGAGTGGAGAGCGACCCTCCCACTCGGGGGCTTAGCTGAAATCCAGTACTCGTCTAAGTTTGAAAAATCTTACCGAGTGGAGAGCGGCCCTCCCACTCGGAGGCTTAGCTGCAGTCCAGTACTCGCCTAAGTACGAAACACATCCCAATCCGCAAGAACGACGAGGTGCAGGTCGACTGCCACCTTCTCCTTCGTAGCTTTGCCACAAATGCAACATGAGCTCCATCTCGACCCGCAAGGACGACGAGGTGCAGGTCGACTACTACCTTCTCCTTCGGAGCTGCGCCACAAATACAAAAGTTGTCTCGAGTGAAGAACGAGTTCCAATCGACGGAGAATTCATGAAGATATTCAACAATAAACCAAGTTCAGATAAATCCTAAAGGTTCCAGACCGCAGATCGAAGTGCTCGGGCATTCAGCCCGAAAGAGTTTAACGGTCACAAAAACCACTCGGCATTCCGAGGCAAATTTAAGGTGGGGCATAAAAGTTTGTTCACTCCGCAGGAGGAGGACTGGCAGGCTCGACGAACTCGTCCAGGTCGACGCCGTCGGCGATCCGAGTGGCTGCAGCAATAAAAGTCTCCATAAAAGATCGGAAGTCATGCCTCTGGGTGTTGGCGACCTTGATTGCTGCCAACTTATCTTGTCGCGCCTCCTTGAAGTGGACACGAACCAAAGACAGAGCCACATCAGCACCACACCGGGCAGAAGATTTCGTCCACTCTTGCACTCGACCAGGGATCTCGTTAAGTCGGGTCATTAGAGACTCGAGATCATTCTGGAGCGTGGCCCCTGGCCAAAGTGCCGTGTCGATCCATGACGTGGCGACCTTCAGTCGAGCCAAGTAGTCCACATCACCGTCGATGCGGGATTCCAGTCGGAGCAGATTCATGGCAGTTTCATCTTTCACGGGAGAGTTGATGGGGTCCAAACTTGGCTTAATCCGCCCAGTCTCCTCCTCGAAGTTCTGGCAAAACTCTGCATTCACGATCCAAGGATAAGTCAATTTTCATATGCTGAGTCGACAAAAAAACCTCAGTCCAAACAAAAAGTATACCTTCAAGCTTGATGAACAACTTCTTGGCAAGGCTCCTCAGATAGCTCTCGAGATCGTCCCTCCTGTGAGCGATGCCTTCCATCTTCTCGTTCAGGTTGACCTTGTCCTTCTTCAAGCGCGTGACCTCCTTGTTGGCTTCATCCAGGGCATATTTCATCTTGGCGTTCTCTTCTTCCAATTGGCCGACTGAAGCCAGTTTCTGTTCAGCCAATACACCAGGGGCTTATGTACCCCACAATATGGTGTGAAAAGTCCGAACACTTTCACAAGTTCGGCACCCCAAACTTATAGCATTATATGCATCAGCTCTGAATCATGTCTTTGGTCAAATGTTGGGTTTGCCCGCCTCCTATGTTTTGGTACCTTACGTTCCGCTCTATCGACTAAGGTAGCGCTAGGAGAACTACTACGATTGTGCCCCGGTTCTGCTGGGCTAAGCACCTCAGTAGAGAAAGCTAAAACTGAGTGTCGTGATAAGGCGAGAGACTAGTCGCTGTTCGGCGAGGTTTCGAGTCCCTAAAGACTTATGCTGCTTAGAGCGAGGAGCCGGTCCTGTCCGGCTTAAAGGCGTGTATCGCGCCCCGAATTCGGCCTTTCGAATACCAGGGGCTTCGCTGAAATTTAAAATTATAGAATTCTATGGCTAAGTGAGAGTGATAAAGCATTATTAGTCCGGTTGCCTTGTCCACTGTGCTGAGCACCTCCCTCGAAGGACCCAAAAATGGGAACAAGAGTGCTTAGGTTTATCGCAAACACCCCAGCACTCGCGGCATGGGGGCAGAAGCCGAGGACTAGCCATCCCTCAGATTGGATAAACAACCAAACATAAGGTAATATTTTAAATTCAAACAAGCGTTGCATAGCGCATATGAACAAGTTTTCATAAATACAGGATCACACGAGCAAGTTTCACTCAAATATTACATCTTTCGTGCACTCGTCCGCTACAAGACGGGCACCCTTCAGAACACCCTCGTAGTACATCTCGGGGGTGGCGATGCTCCTTGCGCTCCGGCGGCCCTTCCTTGATCAGCTTCACGACGTCTAGCTTGACCCATTGCAACTTCACATGGGCGAAAGCTTGGCGTGCACCTTCAATGCAGACGGATCGCTTGACAACCTCTAGTCGCGGGCAGGCATCCACAAGCGGCCTCACCAGGCCAAAGTAGCTATTCGGTAGGGCGTCGCCAGGCCACAGCCGGACTATAATGCCCTTTATGGCCTGTTCAGCCACCTTGGGTAGCTTGACCAGCTGCTTTAGGTGGTCGCTCATTGGCACCGGGTGTTCGTTCCCAGTATACTGAGACCAGAACAGCTTCTTTGTTGAGCTTCCCTCCTCGGCCTGGTAAAATTGTGCGGCATCGAACATGCTGCGGGGCAAATCTGCGAATGCTCCTGGAGAGCTTCGGATTCGGGTAAGTAACAGGTAATTTACTTTCACATGCTTGCTTTGCATATAGAATGCCTTACCCGCCGCTATCTTCTTCATCGCATCAATCTCCTGGAGGGCCCTTTGGGCTTCGGCCTTGGCATTCTTCGCGCTCTCAAGCGCCACGGCAAGCTCAGACTCCCGCGTGTTCGAGTCAAGCTCCAACGCCTCGTGCTTCGTCACGAGAGCTTGGAGCTCTTGTTGAACCTCGCCCACCCGCGCCTCCTGCTTTTCTCACTCGGTGCGCTCCTTGGCCGATTTTTTTTTGGCCTCGGACAGTGCTTGCTTTAGGGTTGCCACTTCGGCCGTGGCCCCTGGCAAATTCATGATGATCCTGTCATTTTGCAATCACATTATTTTTATACATATCCATAGACTAGGTATTACTTACCTTTGTTCTCCTCGAGCTGCCTCTTGGCAAGGTCGAGCTCGTCCTTGGACCCTTTAAGGTCCTACTTCAGTGTGGCGACCTCCGCAGTCAGTGTGGCAGATGCCAGAAGCGAAGCCTGCATACGCATATAGACATACTTATATTAGACTCCTATGATATTGTTTGATCCTCTGTTCGGCTTTTCTTTGTGAACACCGAACATAGCATCAGGGGCAACTATCTATGCGGTAGCATTTTTCCTATATTTTAAACACTTACCTCAAAGCCTGTTAGAAGGCTGGCACAGGCTTCAGTCAATCCGCTCTTGGCGGACTGAACCTTCTGGATCACCGCACTCATAATAGTGCGGTGTTCTTCTTCGATGGAAGCGCTGTGAAGCGCTCCCAGCAGAGTGTCCGGTGCCTCTGGTTGGACAGAGTTCACCGGCATAGGCGTATTGCCCCTCTTGGAAGGAGGCCGCCTGCCCGAGTCCAGAACCACTGGAGGTTTCGGCGCGGCGTTCGGCTGAGGGCCGAACTCGGAGCCCTCAGGGGCCATGTCCCCTCTGGTCCCGGAGTCCGGAAGGTCGCCTTGGGGACCCTTAGGGACTGTCTCCCCTCGACCCGGTGCCTCTTGGGACAATACCTCGGCGTCGTCCGCAGGGCAAGGGGAGGTGGCGGTCGGAAGTGGATCGCTATCCATATCCGATGAGCCCAGGGAGCCGTCCGATGATACATCGATACGGGCTCGTGGCGGCCTGCATAATCATGTTCGGCGTTAAGGGAAGCAGTGCCACAAAGAAATGCTATGAGTTACTCTGGTATCTGAATACTTACGACTTCCCCAAGGGCTTGGCCCTGGGCAGCCACTCGTCTTCGCCGTCGGCGGCGGTGGTAGAATAGTCTGGAAGGAGAGTCCTTCCCTTCTTGGACCCTTTGGCCTCCCCAGTTGGGGCGGCCTTCCTTTTTTTGTCTCCCCCGTCTGGAGGGGGAGCATCTTCTTCTTCCTCGTCGTCTTCGGGGGAGGAGTGCGTCATAGAGTTATCGGACGATGAGTCCGATGACGCCTGGCGTCGGGAACTCTTTCGGGTTCCCTTGTCCTTCTTGGTCTTCTCCGGCACCTTGTAAGGAGCCGGAGTAAGCCTCTTCGTTAGGAGAGCGTCTGCTGGGCCTTTGGGCAAAGGAGCCGGACAGTCGATCTGTCCGGTCGTCTCCTGCCAGTCCTATCAAAGGTACGGGAGCTTATATCCCGCATAGAGTCAAACTATGAAAAACAAGTATCATGTGAAAGGTAAAACAGCTTACCGCACTGGCTTGGCGCTTCGCGCAGGATCCGCGATCCTCGGTAGTGGGAGGGGTACCTCGGCACCCTTAAATAGCACCCTCCAGGCATCCTCGTGAGTTGTGTCAAAGAGCCTATTCAGAGTTCGGTGCTGGGCCGGGTCGAACTCCCACAAGTTGAAAGCCCATTGTTGGCACGGGAGGATCCGGCGGATGAGCATCACCTGGACTACATTGACAAGTTTGAGCTTCTTGTTCACCATGTTTTGAATACATGTTTGGAGTCCGGTCAGCTCTCCCGAACTACACCAGGACAGGCCCTTCTCTTGCCAGGAGGTGAGCCGCGTGGGGATGGCAGATCGGAATTCGGGGGTCGCTACCCATTTAGGGTCATGCGGCTCGGTGATGTAGAACCACCCCGATTGCCACCCCTTTATGGTCTCCACGAAGGAGCCCTCGAGCCATGTGACGTTGGGCATCTTGCCCACCATGGGGCCTCCGCACTCCGCCTGGCGGCCGCTCACTACCTTCGGCTTGACATTGAAGGTCTTCAGCCATAAGCCTAAGTGGGGCTTCATGCGGAGGAAGGCCTTGCACACGACGATAAACGCTGAGATGTTGAGGATGAAGTTCGGGGACAGATCATGGAAATCCAGGCTGTAGTAGAACATGAGCCCCCAGACAAATGGGTGGAGAGGGAATCCTAGTCCGCAGAGGAAATGGGTAAGGAACACTACCCTCTCATGGGGCCTGGGGGTGGGGATGAGCTTCCCCTCATCTAGGAGCCGGTGTGCGATGTCGTCGGGCAGGTATCCGGCTCTCCTCAGCTTCTTGATGTGTCCCTCCGTGATGGAGAAGACCATCCACCTGCCTCCCGCTCCGGACATGGTTGGAGAGGGTTGAGGTGGGAAGTGCAGACTTGGGCGCAGGAGCTCAAGTGTGCGAAAATGGATGAGCAAAGGAGGAAGAAGGCGTGGATGAAAAGGTGAATCCTTATCCCTTTATATGGGCGGATGAAACTATGCGTCCCCACTAGCCTGGTAAAACTCGCTTATCCCCCAAGCACCGTAATCGATGGCGCGGTTGGGTTACCCACACCCGTATTGATGAGAATCCCGTGATAAGGGGACACGATCTCTGCTTTGATGGGACGTGTCAAAAACTGCCTCGCGTTATGTGCGGGGCTAGTTAAAGGAAACGGTTCGAATAATCACCGGGCCATGGCATAATGTCGTGTTGCCAAAACAAGTCAGCAAATTGGATTTGTGGAAATATTATTCTCTCTACGGTGGTATGTGGAACTTATTTTGCAGGGTCGGACACTATCCTTGTATTCAAATTCTTCCGTGGTGTATTCGGAGGAGGAAACCGCCTTGCAATGCCGAAGACAATACTGCGTGCCGGACTCATTGTCATTGAAAGCCTGGTTGAGGGGCTACTGAGGGAGTCCTTGATTAGGGGGTCTCCGGACAGCCGGACTGTATCCATTGGCCGGACTGTTAGATTATGAAGATACAAGATTGAAGACTTTGTCTCGTGTCCGGATGGGACTCTACTTGGCGTGGAAGGCAAGCTAGGCAATACAGATATGTGTATCTCCTCCTTTGTAACCGACCTTGTGTAACCCTAGCCCTTTCTGGTGTCTATATAAACCGGAGGGTTTTAGTCCGTAGGACAACATACAATCATACCATGGGCTAGCTTCTAGGGTTTAGCGTCTCTGATCTCGTGGTAGATCTACTCTTGTACTACCCATATCATCAATATTAATCAAGCAGGACGTAGGGTTTTACCTCCATCAAGAAGGCCCAAACCTGGGTAAAACATTGTGTCCCCTGCCTCCTGTTTCCATCCGCCTTAGACGCATAGTTCGGCACCCCCTACCCGAGATCCGCCGGTATTGACACCGACAATGTCTACTACGCAACTTTATTCTTGTAGACACGTGTTGGGCCTCTAGGCGCAGAGTTCTGTAGGACAGTAGCAATTTTCTCTCAAGTGGATGACCTAAGGTTTATCAATCCGTGAGAGGTGTAGGATGAAGATGGTCTCTCTCAAATGAGCCTGTAGCCAAATACAGGAAATCTCTTGTGTCCCCAACACACCCAATACAATGGAAAATTGTATAGGTGCACTAGTTCGGCGAGGAGATGGTGATAAAAGTGTAATATGGATGGTAGAAATATATTTTTATAATCTGAATAAATAAAAACAGCAAGGTAACAAATAGTAAACGGGCACAAAAACGGTATTGCAATGCTTGAAAATGAGGCCTAGGGTCCGTACTTTCGCTAGTGCAATCTCTCAACAGTGCTAATATAATTGGATCATATAACCACCCCTCAAAGTGCAGCGAAGAATCACTCCAAAGTTCCTATCTAGCGGAGAACATAAGACGGAATTGTTTGTAGGGTACGAAACCACCTCAAAGCTATTCTTTCCGATTAATCCATCCTAGAGTTCATACTAAAATAACACGATGCTATTCTTTCCGATCGATCTAACCAAGCGTTCGTACTAAAATAACACCAAAGCAAATTCAGATTCATAATATTCAATCCAACACAAAGAACTTCAAAGAGTGCCCCAAGATTTCTACTGGAGAAACAAAGACAAGAACGTGCATCAACCCGTATGCATAGATTACCCCAATGTCACCTCGAGAATCCACGAGTTGAATGCCAAAACAAATATCAAGTGAGTCAATGCGATAGCCCATCGTCACCACAAGTATTAAATTGCAAGACATATATCAAGTGTTCTCAAATCCATAAAAGTATTCAATCCGATAACACCGAAATCTCAAAGGGAAAAACACAATTCATCACAACAATATGGGGAGGGGAAAACACCATATGATCTGACTATATTAACAAAGCCCGCAATACATCAAGATCATGACATCTCAAGAACACAAGAGAAAGAGAGAGAGAGAGAGAGAGATTAAACACATAGCTACTTGTGACGCCCCCGATTTGACCGTACACTAATCATACACGCAAACGTGTACGATCAAGATCAGGGACTCACGGAAAGATATCACAACACAACTCTACAAATAAAATAAGTCATACAAGCATCATATTACAAGCAGGGGCCTCGAGGGCTCGAATACAAGAGCTCGATCATAGACGAGTCAGCGGAAGCAACAATATCTGAGTACAGACATAAGTTAAACAAGGTTGCCTTAAGAAGGCTAGCACAAACTGGGATACGGATCGAAAGAGGCGCAGGCCTCCTGCCTGGGATCCTCCTAACTACTCCTGGTCGTCGTCAGCGGGCATCACGTAGTAGTAGGCACCTCCGGTGTAGTAGGAGTTGTCGTCGACGGTGGCGTCTGGCTCCTGGGCTCCAACATCTGGTTGCGACAACCAGGTAAAAGGGATAGGGGAAAAGAGGGAGAAAGCAACCGTGAGTACTCATCCAAAGTACTCGCAAGCAAGGAGCTATACTACATATGTATGCAATGGTATCAAATGGAATAAGGGTATCATATGTGGACTGAACTGCAGAAAGCCGGAATAATGGGGGAATAGCTAGTCCTTTCGAAGACTACGCTTCTGCAGCCTCCGTCTTGCAGCATGTAGAAGAAGGTAGACTGAAGTCCTCCAAGTAGCATCGCATAGCATAATCCTAACCGATGATCCTCCCCTCGTCGCCCTGTGAGAGAGTGACCACCGGTTGTATCTGGCACTTGGAAGGGTGTGTTTTATTAAGTATCCGGTTCTAGTTGTCATAAGGTCAAAGTACAACTCCAAGTCGTCCTGTTACCGAAGATCACGGCTATTCGAATAGATTAACTTCCCTGCAGGGGTGCACCACATGCCCCAACACGCTCGATCCCATTTGGCCGGACACACTTTCCTGGGTCATGCCCGGCCTCGGAAGATCAACACGTCGCAGCCCCACCTAGACCAACAGAGAGGTCAGCATGCCGGTCTAAACCTAAGCGCCCAGGGGTCTGGGCCCATCGCCCTTAGCACACCTGCACGTTGCGAACGCGGCCGAAAGCAGACCTAGCCTAGTGGCCTTCCAGTCCAATCCGGCGCGCGCCACTCAGTCGCTGACGTCACGAAGGCTTCGGCTGATACCACGACGCCGGGATACCCATAACTACTCCCGCGTAGATGGTTAGTGCGTATATACCAAATGGCCAGACTCAGATCAAATACCCAGATCTCGTTAAACGTGTTAAGTATCTGCGAACGCCGACCAGGGCCAGGCCCACCTCTCTCCTAGGTGGTCGGAACCTGCCCTGTCGCTCCGCCTCAAAGATCCACTCGCGGGTGCTCCTACGAGCCGACCCGTCTTTAATCACCACATGTATCATGTATAAAGTAAATAGTATATACCCGTGATCACCTCCCGAGTGATCACGGCCCGATAGTATAGCACAGCAGACGGACAAGAATGTAGGGCCACAGATGGAAATACTAGCATCCTATACTAAGCAAGTAGGATTGCAGGTAAAGGTATCAACAGTAGTAGCAAGGACAGGCTATGCATCAGGATAGGAATAACGAAATCAGTAACATGTTACACTACTCGAATGCAAGCAGTATAGAGGAGAGTAGGCGATATCTGGTGATCAAGGGGGGGGGCTTGCCTGGTTGCTCTGGCAAGAGAGAGGGGTCGTCGTCGATCACAGGGGCATCAGCGGCAGTCTCGGGGTCTACCGGAAAAGTAACGGAGGGGGAACACAATAAATAACAGAGCAATCAAAGCATAACATAAAAAACGTGGTGCTAGAGGTGATCTAACGCAGGGATAGGTGTTACCGGCGAAGGGGAGAAACATCCGAGAAAGTATTCCCGGTGTTTCGCGTTTTCGGACAGATGAACCGGAGGGGGAAAGTTGCGTGTTTGCTATGCTAGGAATTTGTGGCGGACGAACGGGCTGCGTATCCGGCTTCGTCTCATCGTTCTGAGCATCTTTCATGTTGAAAATAATTTAATCCGAGTTACGGATAAAAAGATATGATTTCTAAAGATTTTACTAATTTCTGGAATTATTTTTAATTCGAAAATAATTGTTAAATTGCTAGGCGCACCCAGCACAGTGTACACCAAAGTGTACCCAGTGACTGACAGGTGGGCCAGAGGGACCCAGTTGACCAGTCAACGTTTGACTGGTCAACAGGGGTGGGACACCCATGTCATTGACTGTTTTAGTTAATTAGGGATTAGGCTAATCAAACTACTGTTTAATTAAACTAACAGATTAATTAGGTTAACTAGTGATTAGGTTAATCTAATTATAATTAATTAACTTAATTAATTAATTAATTTAATTATTATTATTTATTTAATTATTTTATTATTATTATTTTTATTCCTTTTATATATATATATAAAACGTTCCAGGCTGGGGCCCCTTGTCATAGGCCCCTAGGCCTAACGGGCGCATGGCCGCACGGGCGCCCGATCCGGATGGAGCCCTAGTGGGCGCGGGCGCAGAGGCGCTGTGAGCGCCCAGACCCGGGCGAGGGCCGAGCGGGCGCCGGGCGTCGGAGATGGCCGCGGCGAGGCCACGGCAGGGCGGCGGCCCAGCGAGCCGGAGGTGGGGCGGAGCAGGACGGCGCGTCGGCGGCCGCAGTGGTGGGCGGAACCGGCGCGGCCACGATGCGGTTCGGTGGCCGGGCGCAGCGGCGGCAGCGATGGCAGAGCAGGCGACCACGGGAGGCACGAAGGCGAGCGCGAGGTCACGGCGAGACTTGCGGCGCGCGCAGCAGGGGGCACGAGGCACGGTGCAAGCGGCGCAAGGCGCGGTGCCAAGGGCGGGCGAGTGGCGCGGAACAGCGTGCAGCGAGCGGCGGAGTAGAGGCCGTGGGCGAGAGGCGGGGCTCACGGCGACGGGCGCGGCAGACGCGAGCCCGTCCGGAGCTCGGGCGCGGGGCGTACGGGAAAAGGGGGGGCGCGCGGCGCGAGCGCCCGCGGGGTGCGGCCAAGGAGGCGGGGCCAAGCACCGGCGAGAGGGGACGGGGTGCAGGAGGACCGGGGTCCTCACCGGGGTGCGTAGGGAACGGGCAGCGTGCCCGATGGAGGTCGGGGAGGACCGCGGTGGAGGGGGGCGGGGACGGCGTCGACGGGGAGGAGACGAGGCCGAGGCAGCGGCGTGCGTCGACGGCGTTGGCGACGAGGAGACGAGGACGACGGGGCGGCACCGTGGCGCTGGGGAGGCGGTTAGGCGACGGAGATCCGGGGCGGTGGCGTCGCGAGGTGGGGGGGAGCGGGCTCGTCCCCTCGATCCGATCTGGATCGGGGAGGAGGGGGGGAGAGCGACTGGGGGAGGGGGCGAGTGGGGGCGGTCGTGGGGGTTAGGGTTTGGGTCGCGCGGGGATAAGGGTAAAGGGGGTGGCCGGCTGGGCCTTTGCCCAGTTGGGCCGGTTGGTGGCCTGCCCGGCTGGGCCGTCTGGCCCAGTGGGGGGGGGGGTCCTTTTATTTTTTATTTTTTTTGTTTGTTTTCTGTTTTTGTATTTTCTTTTCTTTATTTATTTTCTTTTCTGTTTTAATTCATTTTAAGTATTTAGGTCTTTTATAAAGGCATGGATCCCACACCATAAATTCCTAGGCATTTATTTGCACACCCCGAACATTTTTGTTTTAAATTTTGAAAAGTTTTTATCCTTTGGTTGATTTTGAATTTGAATTTGAATCAGTTTCGAACTAGCACGAGATTAGGAATAGTAATCGAGGTGACGTGGCATCATTAGCAGAGGTTCACTGTAGCTTAATTACCCGGGCGTTACAAAACTCCTCCACTACAAGAAATCTCGTCCCGAGATTTAGGAGGTAGAAGGAAACAACGCGGGGTATTCATCACGCAGGCGATCCTCGCGTTCCCAAGTGGCTTCGTCTTCGGAGTGATTCGACCACTGGACTTTGAGGAATTTGATCGCCTTCTGACGTGTGCGGCGTTCAGCTTGGTCAAGAATGCGGACCGGATGCTCTTTATAAGAGAGGTCCTGTTGCAATTCGAGCACTTCATGATCCACCGCTCGGATTGGATCCTTGAAGCAACGGCGGAGTTGTGACACGTGGAACACATCGTGAACCTGAGAAAGGTTCGGCGGAAGCTCCAGTTGATATGCCACCTTTCCACGCCTTTCGAGAATAGTGAAGGGGCCGATATAGCGAGGAGCTAGCTTGCCCTTGATCCCGAAGCGGTGAGCACCCTTCATTGGTGTAACTCGAAGATAAGCCTTTTCACCAGGTTGATAGACCATGTCTTGGTGATGACGGTCATACTGACTTTTCTGACGTGACTGAGCAGTCTTGAGATTCTCGCGAATAATGCGAACATGTTCTTCGGCCTATTGGATAATATCCGGACCGAAGAGTGGATGTTCCCCAGTTTCTGACCAGTTCAGATGGGTTCGACACTTTCGTCCATATAGCACTTCGAAGGGGGACATCTTCAGACTAGCTTGATAGCTATTATTATAAGAGAACTCGGCATATGGAAGAGATTCCTCCCATTTCTTGCCGAATGATATTACACAAGCTCGAAGCATGTCTTCGAGAACTTGGTTGACACGTTCAACCTGCCCTTGTGACTGCGGATGAAACGCAGTACTGAAAGATAAGTGAGTCCCCATAGCTTCTTGGAAACTTGCCCAGAATCTTGAAGTGAATAAGCTGCCACGGTCTGAACTGATAACCAGTGGAATTCCGTGAAGTGAAACAATTCTGGCCATGTAGAGAGTAGCAAGCTGACTAGCAGTGATTGTCTCTTTGACCGCCAGAAAATGGGCAACTTTGGAAAGTTGGTCAATGACGACAAGAATAGCATCATTACCTTTCTGCGATTTGGGAAATCCAGTGACGAAGTCCATTTCAACATGGTCCCATTTCCATTCAGGAATAGAGATAGGTTGCAGAGTTCCGGCAGGCCTTTGATGCTCTGCTTTGATTCGGCGACAAACGTCACACTCAGCAACATAACGAGCAATGTCCTGCTTCATATTAGACCACTAGAATCTTTGACGAATATCCTGGCACATCTTTGTACTACCAGGATGCATGGACAGAGGCGTATCATGGGCTTCTTGCATAACCCTTTTAGTCTTATCCAGGTTTTTCTTCGAACATGGTACCACTAGGCGGCCTTTGAAACACAAGGCGCCATCGTCGGCGATAGAGAAGAATGAGGGCTTTCCTTTTGCTAGATGGCGTTTAATCTTATGGACTTCAGAGTCGTAACCTTGTATAGTCTTTATACCAGCTACGAGATCTGGTACGACAGCCAGGGTATTTAGAGAACCCTTAGTAACAACAAGAAGACTCATCTTGCGGAACTCCGGGGGAGGGGCAGCGAGTGCTCCAGGAGGAACAATATGGAGGTTCAGCTTTCCAAATTCTTCGACAAGCGAGGGCTGAACTTTATGAACCTGGAGGTGGTTGCAGTAAGACTTGCGGCTCAAGGCATCGGCCATTACATTAGCCTTGCCGGGGGTATAAGATATACCCACGTCAAAGTCTGCAACAGTCTCCATCCATCTTTGCTGACGTAGGTTCAAATCTGGCTGAGTAAACAGATACTTCAGACTTTGATGGTCGGTGAAGATCTCGCAACGATTACCGAGAAGGTAATGTCGCCACTGCTTCAGTGCATGAATGACAGCAGCAAGCTCGAGGTCGTGAACCGGGTAGTTTTCTTCGTGAGGGCGCAATTGACGAGAGGCATAAGCAATCACTCTGCGCTCCTGCATTAGGACACAGCCTAATCCTTGGCGGGAAGCGTCGCAGTAAATGACGAAGTCCTTCTTAGTATCAGGTGGTGCAAGCACGGGGGCAGAAGTCAACTTGTCTTTGAGCGCCTAGAAACTTTCCTAACACTTGTCTGTCCAGTCAAACTTGACACCCTTATGCAACAGATTAGTCAGAGGCCTGGCAATCTTGGAGAAGTTCTCGACGAATCGACGACAATAGCTGGCGAGACCGAGAAAACTTCGGACTTGCTTGACGTTCTTCGGAGGAGTCCAATCGAGAATAGCCTGAACTCATTCAGGGTTGACGGCAATACCATCCTTGGAGATGACATGCCCAAGATAGGTTACTTCGGGGAGCCAGAATTCACACTTGGAATACTTAGCATACAGTTGATGTTCTCGAAGCTTCTCTAGCACAAGACGAAGATGTTCAGCATGTTCCTCCTTGTTCTTGGAAAGTACGAGTATATCGTCCAAATAAACCACGACGAACTTGTCGAGGTAATCCATGAATATATAATTCATCAGACGAGAGAAGGTGGCGGGAGCATTCGTTAAGCCGAATGACATGACGGTGTACTCGTATGACCCATACCGAGTCACGAAGGCGGTTTTTGGGATGTCCTCCTCACGAACACGGATCTGGTGGTAACCCAATCTTAAGTCAAGTTTGGAGAACACTGATGAACCAGCCAGTTCATCGTAAAGATCATTGATCCGAGGAAGAGGGTATTTATTCTGGATGGTAGCTTGGTTTATAGGACGGTAGTCTTGGACTAATCGGTTTGTCCCATCCTTCTTCTTAACAAAGAGAGAAGGTGCTCCCCAAGGAGAGCAACTTGGGTGAATGAAACCTTTGACAAGAGATTTGTCGATTTCCTCCTTAAGCTCAAGGAGTTCATGCGGCGGCATCTTGTAGGGTCGTTTAGCTATAGGGGTAGTGCCAGGTTTCAAGTCGATGATGAATTCGACAGCTCTAGCAGGGGGAATCCCTGGAAGTTCTTTTGGGAAGACATCTTGGAATTCACGAACGACGGGAATGTTTTCAATGCCCTCGAGTGGTGCAGCGTTCAACGCATTCAAGGCATAAAGTCGTGCCTCGGCGTTTTGAACTAGATGAGCTTGGTAAGCTATTATTTCGTCAGAAGGGTGTAGCAGATGGACGACCTTAGTGGCGCAAACTATAGAAGCAGTATGCGCCTTCAACCAATACATTCCCAGAATGAGGTCGATGCTACAGGACTTTAGTACGATGGGGGAGGCAAGGAATTCCAGTCCTTCAATTTCAACGGGAACGTTGTGACTAACCATAGAGGTTTGACACTGGCCCGCAGGGGTGTGTACCACAATCGCAGTGTTCATCTCTTCGTATTTGATGCCTTGCATGAATGCAAACTCAGCTGATATGAAAGAATGTGATGCTCCTGTATCAAATAAAACAGATGTTGGTACTGAA
Source organism: Triticum urartu (assembly GCF_003073215.2). Lineage (NCBI taxonomy): Eukaryota > Viridiplantae > Streptophyta > Magnoliopsida > Poales > Poaceae > Triticum > Triticum urartu. The sequence continues at coordinate 149,507,738 of NC_053026.1, read as the reverse complement.
TTTACGAGGAGTGTACCCATCACGGTAGCAGGCTGGTCTAGAACTTCATTGAGATCAACATGGTTGGCATGAACACGACCATAAGACTTGGCACTGTTGTTGCGAGGCTGGTTGCTTCCACGACCAGTTGCTGGAAGGGCCAGTTGATTCTGTTTCTGGTTGCATTCCCTAGCACGGTGCCCTGGTTGTCCACACCTGAAGCACAAACCATTCTCGGGAGTAGGAACAGGAGCTTGGGGTGGTGGAGCTGGAAGCCTTGGCTGCCTAGTTGGAGCCGTAGGCAGACGAGGTGCAGCATAGGACTGCCTTGGGGCAGGTGCATTCGGCTGGTACATGCTGTTGGGAATCCATATCTTGCGCTTCTGCGAGGACGGGCCCGAAGATGAGCCCGTGTCACGGCTGCGCTTGTGAGAGCTCTGGTATTCCTGCAGACCAGTTTTGACGTTGATGGCTTTGTTCACCAAGGTGGCGAAATCAGTAAAGTCATCCACTAGAAGTGCGAGCTTGATGTCAGCTTGAAGGCCATCACGGAACTTCTCCTGTCTGCGTGCATCAGTTGCAATGTCTTCTTCAGCATAGCGGGACAAGGCCAGAAACTCCCGCTGATAAGCTTCCATAGTTTTGTTGCCTTGGGTGAGGTTGCGGAACTCACGCTTCTTACGGTCCATGACTCCCTGAGGAATGAAGCGAGCACGGAAGGAAGCTTGGAAGTCTGGCCAGGTGATGATTGTTCCAGCTGGCAGGGTACGCCTGTGGCTGTCCCACCATTGAGCTGCGGGTCCCTTCAGGAAGAAGGAAGCAAAGGTGATATAGCTGGCAGGGGCTACATCAGCAGACTCCATCTCATAGGTGATGTCACGGAGCCAGTCATCAGCATCCAGAGGCTGAGTTGAGCTGCGGTACACAGTTGGGTTCAGGCGCATGAAATCCTGCAGAGTCACTGGGGTTGGCTGCTGGTTCATATTGGGGCGAGGAAACTGAGCCATCATATTCTCCACGAACTGGCGATTCATCTCAAGCTGTTGGATCATACCAGCCATGTACTCAGGCGGTGGTGGGGCGTTGCCACCACGACCACGACCACCTGGTCTAACCATCCTGCTAATATTTAACAGGGTAGTTCAGCATTGAGAAATTTGCAGAAAAAACAAGAATCATTCATGATGAAACATGCACAACGAACGTAGCACGATAGATACTACATAGTAGTCGGCATATCTTACAAAAGAGATCAGCATAGAGTACGTTACACAGAGTTCGGTACATAGGCTAAGACATCATAGGCGGCACACAGGCTTGCGGCGAATGCATCTAACCCTAATAAGCAAGTCTACGTCAGTCCGATGCGGTACTGCGGAGGTAGGTGTAGCCCGACAGCTGGTAATGACGCGAAGGGAAGACCTCCACGCGAGTAGCCTGGGGTCCGTGGATACTCTGGTGCGGAACCCGATGCACAGGTGGCAGGAGAGGACCAAGTGCAGGAGAGTAGCCTCCCACCTCTGGCCAACCGACACCCTGGGGCATCACGGTCCTGGCTGGGTCGATAGCAGAACGCGACAGCTCCCCAGATCCGACGAAGGGGTGCAACATCGTCAGAGTACGGTAGAGGTGCTGACGAGTGGTGTACAACTCGTGGCGAAGAGCTCGATTAGCTCGATCCAGCCCATCAGCATGCAGAACCAGGTTCTGATGGTAGAAGGGCTCTCGGGTGACAGTGGAGTAGGTAGCAGTGTAGCAACCCTCCGGACCAACATCGGATGCGATAGCAATGTGCCTGAAGGGGGAGGTATCCAACTCCTGATACTCTCCACGGAGACGTGTCAGAGCAGCATAAGCAGCATCGTGGACCGCCATATCGATAGTCACTCCAACACCATGAGCAGTGTGCAGCACGGTAGTGGAGTCATACTCCCGAGAGTAGAGGTGGACGATGGCACGGTACTGCTCCTGGTTGAAGTCCTGATACTCCTCATAGACGGTGTACTCAGGGTGCCAGCGATAACCCAGATAGGTCATCATCTCAACCAACACAGCAGGTGATCCTGAGGCACCAATGGCCGTCGTGTGGCGCACGACCTGCCTCGTGGGTTCCATCTGAAAACAAAGATGTTTTCACAGGAGTCAAATGACAATGTGGATAATGTTCAAGTACTACTCTAAATAAATAACTGGGGCTTATCCAACTTTGGGGTGAACGTGGTCACGGGATCCTAGTGTTAGAGTTAGTAAAATCGTTTAACCCGGGTAGGAGAGAGTCAGAGTCCCAGAGTAAAGGTCGAGGAGTAAAAGATCCTAGTACCACCCGATGGCGACGTGGGCCCGTAAGGCACACAGCCAAGTTAGTAAAAGTTTTTGCAATGTCTAGACTCGACTTCGGCCAAGGAGTGTGGAAGGGGGGTTCCTACAGGCAGTCGGCTCTGATACCAACTTGTGACGCCCCCGATTTAATCGTACACTAATCATACACGCAAACGTGTACGATCAAGATCAGGGACTCACGGAAAGATATCACAACACAACTCTACAAATAAAATAAGTCATACAAGCATCATATTACAAGCCAGGGGCCTCGAGGGCTCGAATACAAGAGCTCGATCATAGACGAGTCAGCGGAAGCAACAATATCTGAGTACAGACATAAGTTAAACAAGGTTGCCTTAAGAAGGCTAGCACAAACTGGGATACGGATCGAAAGAGGCGCAGGCCTCCTGCCTGGGATCCTCCTAACTACTCCTGGTCGTCGTCAGCGGGCATCACGTAGTAGTAGGCACCTCCGGTGTAGTAGGAGTCGTCGTCGACGGTGGCGTCTGGCTCCTGGGCTCCAACATCTGGTTGCGACAACCAGGTAAAAGGGATAGGGGAAAAGAGGGAGAAAGCAACCGTGAGTACTCATCCAAAGTACTCGCAAGCAAGGAGCTATACTACATATGTATGCAATGGTATCAAATGGAATAAGGGTATCATATGTGGACTGAACTGCAGAAAGCCGGAATAAGGGGGGAATAGCTAGTCCTTTCGAAGACTACGCTTCTGGCAGCCTCCGTCTTGCAGCATGTAGAAGAAGGTAGACTGAAGTCCTCCAAGTAGCATCGCATAGCATAATCCTAACCGATGATCCTCCCCTCGTCGCCCTGTGAGAGAGTGACCACCGGTTGTATCTGGCACTTGGAAGGGTGTGTTTTATTAAGTATCCGGTTCTAGTTGTCATAAGGTCAAAGTACAACTCCAAGTCGTCCTGTTACCAAAGATCACGGCTATTCGAATAGATTAACTTCCCTGCAGGGGTGCACCACATGCCCCAACACGCTCGATCCCATTTGGCCGGACACACTTTCCTGGGTCATGCCCGGCCTCGGAAGATCAACACGTCGCAGCCCCACCTAGACCAACAGAGAGGTCAGCACGCCGGTCTAAACCTAAGCGCCCAGGGGTCTGGGCCCATCGCCCTTAGCACACCTGCACGTTGCGAACGCGGCCGAAAGCAGACCTAGCCTAGTGGCCTTCCAGTCCAATCCGGCACGCGCCACTCAGTCGCTGACGTCACGAAGGCTTCGGTTGATACCACGACGCCGGGATACCCATAACTACTCCCGCGTAGATGGTTAGTGCGTATAGACCAAATGGCCAGACTCAGATCAAATACCTAGATCTCGTTAAACGTGTTAAGTATCTGCGAACGCCGACCAGGGCCAGGCCCACCTCTCTCCTAGGTGGTCGGAACCTGCCCTATCGCTCCGCCTCAAAGATCCACTCGCGGGAGCTCCTATGAGCCGACCCGTCTTTAATCACCACATGTATCATGTATAAAGTAAATAGTATATACCCGTGATCACCTCCCGAGTGATCACGGCCCGATAGTATAGCACAGCAGATGGACAAGAATGTAGGGCCACAGATGGAAATACTAGCATCCTATACTAAGCAAGTAGGATTGCAGGTAAAGGTATCAACAGTAGTAGCAAGGACAGGCTATGCATCAGGATAGGAATAACGAAATCATGGTACAAACCCTCAGCCCTGAGGGTGGACTACTCCCTCCTCATCATGGTGGCCACCCGGATGATTAAGATGGCCACCAGAGATGATTCCCCCCTCCGGTAGGGTGCCGGAAAGGGTCAAGATTGGTTTTCGGTCGCTAGAGAGCCTTACGGCGGCGGAACTTCTGATCTAGGTTAACCCCTGATGGTTTCTCTATTTATAGGATTTTTTGGTGTTGGTTTCACGCTAAGATGGGCCTCGAGGTGAGCACAACCCACCAGGGCACATAATGGGGCCCAGGCGTACCCCGGTGTCTTGTTCCCTACTCCTTCACATTCTGGTCCTTCCACAAAGCTTGAGGGGTCTCTTTTGTTCCAAAAAAATTGTCAAAAAGTTTGAAATCATTTGGAGAACTTTCATTTATACACAAAAACAACATCACGGTAGTTCTGCTGAAAAGAGCGTCAGTCCGGGTTAGTTCCATGCAAATCATACCAAAACCATATAAATTTTTTGTAAACATGGCATGAATACTTCATAAATTATATATACGTTGGAGATGTATCAAGGGGATGTTCCACCACGGCCCTATATCGCGAGTTGACGTCCGAACTCGCATAGGCATGCACCGTCATGACCTCACACCGTTCAAGAAGCTAGGGTCCATCTTCGATGATATGGAAGGATGGAACTTCTAGTGATTTATGATGTCGATGATGATGATATGTGTCGGTTGAACTTGTATAGTTTCTGTAGTAATGAAACTTTGTGATGACCATGGTCCCTGCCGAACTAGCAAACGCTACTTTGTTAGTTTGGGTAGGATAACTTGTGTTCCTCTAGTTAATTAGTTTGCGTACTATATGTTGCATCTGGTTGCCAACCCTTTCTTTTTTCGTGTTGCTCTAGTATGTTTTGTTTCATATGATTGTACATTCTCTTGATGAAGATGCATCTCTAACAAGTACCTAGATTCTTGATGGCGAAGAAGCAGTGCTATGTCGTGTACAAAGGGAAGGTTCCGGGAGTGTACGACGAGTGGCCTGAGTGTCAGGCGCAAGTGGATGGGGTCTCGGGCGCCATCCATAAAGGCTTCAAAAGCAGACAAGAAGCCGAAGCTAGTTACTTGAGGTTCACTCTAGCGCGAGAGAGGACTCGTAACCGCCGCCTTATGTACTGCATAGTTCCACTCTCACTCTTAGTGATAGCTCTTCTCGCGTATATCATTGTTTAGATGGATAATGATATAGTTGCAAGTATTTGAGATTTGTATCGCTATTTTCGAGGTCATGATGAAATACCACTTTGTGTTGGATGATGATTATGATGATGACATGATTTGATTAGACTATTTGTATGTATATGCTATGATCACATTTGTATGTGTATGTTACGCTAGAGATTATTGTATAAAGCTCTAAACAAACTTCAGCAGCACAAAATATGGAGCAAGAAAAAATTCAAAAACTAATAATAGTAGCATGGGGTATGGCTTTAGCAGTAGCGTTTTCTTAGCAGTAGCGCTCTTTGTTCAAGGGTTGTGCAACTATTAGCAGCAGCGCGTGTTGCAGACCAATGCTGCTGCTATCCCTAGGTAGCAGTAGCGCGGGTCAAAGCGCGCTACTTAAGCATTAGCTATAGCGCCATATCAGTAGCGTGGCTACCCGCGCTACTGCTAGGATTTTCCTTAGTCGTGCTTAAATAGCCCGTGTACACTTCACCTGCATCAAAAGAAGAATAACTCTCCAGGTCCAATTTTGCCTTGCCCTTCTCTAATGAGGGATTTTCTTCCTTAGACGAGTGTTTGGCTAGGACTCTAACCTCGGGCACCTTAAAGGCTGACCTAGTAGTGATGACATTATCGACATCAACAGCGGCTGGGCTCTTGTCAGTCAACTTGGCAGGAGTGGGCGGCTTACGACTTGGCAGGTCTTGATGGGCAACCGGGCTAATTTCAGTGTCTATTGATTTAAAGACTTCAACATCAGTTGGCGGCGGTGGGTCATTGACAGGCACTTCAGGGTCTTGGATGGGGGCCTCAGCGATTTCCGTCATTTGCTTCTCTGGCTCACAAACATCAGGGGCTTTGGAAGAGTTGCCCACCTTCTGTTTCTTGCCAGTCTTGGCTTTGGCTCTATGACAAAAAATAATAGAGCTTATAAGTATATCACAACAAGCCCTTTATTAACAAATGAAAATACTTACCCATGGGCAACAATGAAGGCAGGCATCTGGGTTCCACTTGAGTCGCGAGATGATGGTGGTGTTCCCTGATAGTTGGAAATAGAAGGAGTCAGAGGTTGACACATGAGACCGGCCTTTGGAAGGGATAGAGTCAGACTATGAGGCAACTCATTGTGATGCTTGCGAGGAGCCGATGTGTTGGATAAGCCGGCCATAAGATCTTCAGAGCCACCGCTCTGGGTCAAGCGCTTGTACTCATGTTGTTGCGTCTTACAACGAATGTTGGGGTCCAAATGAGCAAGAGGATGAGAAAATCTTACTTTCTGGATGACTCATCATGTTTTCTTTCTTGGCAAACGTTCTGAGTCAGAGGAGACATGAATTACCTCAGCTACGTCGGCGTGGCTTGTCTCTACCTTGTCCTGAGAAGAATCAACATCAATAAGTTGCATAACGAAAAGGCCAAGGGAGTCAAGTTCTACCTCCAACTCATATAGTTCAAAATGCTCTTGTGTTGTTGCTTTCTTCCGGTGATTCGTGCCCTAAGACTTAGCCTCCCTAGTCTTCTTGGTGGGCTGAGCCATGTTTAGCTTCTTCCTCCAGAAAGGATAGTCGGCCTATATACATATGAACATAAGTAATGGTTGAAAGGATATGAAGCACAAGAGAGATAAACAAGATGATGTTTTTGAAACTTACAGGAGGAGCCGGGTTAAGAGCGCAGAAAGGGTTCAAACCCGCTTTGCTGCAGTTTTCTAGTGACTCCCCAAGCAGGGACTTACCAGTGTAGTTGATCTCTTTGTTAGTTAGCTGTGTTGGGTTGAAACACTATGGGTCCTTTGTGTCACCAGTGTATTGGCACATTAAGCCACCCGCGCTGGCTCAAGGGTAAAATCCTCCATGCAACCCAGTAGTGGACCAGGTCAACTCCAGTTAAGCCGTTGGTGATCAAAGCCCTTACCTTTTAAAAAGTAGAGGCATATTGATCGCGTTCTATGGTAGTCAATCAAGCTGGAAGCATGCCGTTGGTGGTGAGACGGTAAGGGCGGTAACCTGGTAGGGGGTTCTCTCCAGCTAGGGATGTGTCTCCGCAATAGAACCAAGTATAATTCCAGTCCTTGGGGTGGCTAGGCAGTGCGGCAGCAGGAAAGGTTACATCCCTCCGCCTTTGAATAGAAACACCTCTGAGTTCAATGTTAGGCCCATTTGACATCTTAGTCTGGCGGTTGATGTAAAAGTAGTCTTGAAAGAGATCAATAGTGGGCTCCTCATGAAGATACACTTCGCAAAACACTCGGAAGTGGCATAGATTTGAGACAGAATTGGGCCCAATATCTTGGGGTGAAGGTTATAAAAGTGCAGAGCATCTCGAAAGAACTTTGACCCGTGCGGCGAAAAACCACGGAGAAGGTAGTCCCCAAAGATGACAACTTCACCCTGTTTTGGTTGAGGGGTAGTTTCAACACTTGGAACCCGCCAGTGGATGATATCCTTGGCTGGCAAGACTCCCATGTCCTCATACTCATTTAGTGAGAGCTCGGAGACTCTAGAAGCTACCCAGTCGTAGGAAGTGGGAGTCTTAGTCATGGTTGGTCGGGTTAGAAAGTTGTGACCAAGGAATAAAGGTACGGCGGGTAAATATTACGATGATAAGCCGCCTAAGTGATTGTAATGATGTTTCAGCAGCAGCAAGCCGGTTATGGTTATAAGAATTATTATTACAATGGATCATGGAGATATTATATGCCGCCCTAGTCAAGACAATAAGGCGACTTGAGGTATAGCAGGTTAAATTCTGACAATTTACGCTAACGGCATGTTGATAGGTACAAGTTCAATATTAAGCCGCCATAAAATGAAGGGCGGGTCTGTTTTCCATGGATCTACATTTGCTGAAATTTTTCCTAAGTATGGGTTAAACCGTTCTCACAATCTATGGCTATATTTTCGGATCTACGGCAGGTCAAAAAAGGAGGATAAATGCTAGACCTAACAAGCGGCGATAGAAGAACTAGTAGACTATATATTCATTCCGAGGAAAAAGGAGATCTATCTAAGATGTAAAATAAAGATTAAAACTACTACCGCTCTGGTCCTACTCTCTTTTTGGATTGAAATACGACTTCTAGGCTGAGGATGGATGAACTAGGATGAACTTGAGCGAACGACGATGAATTCTATGAACTTGAATGCCCTAATGTGGATCTGGAAAAGGAAAAGAATGATACCTGACAATGTTGACGAAGAGTGGAGGAGCGCCGCAGATCTCTGGTCCCAACAGGTCGTTGCAGCGGCCTTGATGTAGGGGTCGACGAGGTTCGCTTGGCGCAGCGGCGCTCCGGTCGCAGCCCAGGTCGCGAGGAAGAAGAAAGAGGCAGAGGCGATGGGGTAAAAGGTGAAAAGGCAGGCCCCCCATGCCTATTTATAAGGGAAAGTAAAACAGTGAAATGACATGCGCGAAGATCTATAAGGCATGATAATTATTATAACATAAGGGGCGCCTCGAGTTTTGGAATGGCTGGTTAATGCAAAGGTCCATTGTGATGTCATGACAATTTTTCTGAAATTAATAATGTGACGTCATATTTTCTTGTGGTGGGTCATGAAGGTCTGTTGAAGGTCAACATTTAGAAGAATTGAATAAGACTCGCCACTAGAGGATGAAGATTGACATGAACAAGTTCAAATCAATCTGGGGCCTAATGTTGGGGATATAACCCCGCAGTGTGACCCGTCTAGGAGGGGCTGTGTTACACTATTGGTGACTCATAAATGAAAGCCTAAGTAGGCCCAAAAAAGATAAGATATGAAAACTAGAGGCGGCTTACAAGGCGGGCCTGTTGAAGGCCCAAGACCCGGATATGGCATCATACCCTGGAGGTGTGAGCCGCTCGATGGTGACTTGCCTAGCAAGGCAAAGGCGACTTAGAACTCGGGTTGGTCATGTTGAGTGATCCGACTTGGACTCTTGTAAGCCCAGGGCCTCGACCTATGTATATAAAGGTGAGACCCTGTGGCGGGTAAACTAAAGCTACAATTCATCGATAGCTAGGTTAAGCGATTCCGCTCCCTTGTAATTGATAATCAATCAATAAAACACAAAGTAGGAAGTAGGCTTTTACCTCGTCGGTGAGGGGGAGAACCTGGGTTAACTTGTGTCTCTCGTCCCGCTCAACCCCTTTAAGCTAATCACTGTTGCCATGGCCTCGCACCTAAGTCCTTTCACAAGGGCATCTACCATGACAAAACCATGACATAGGACCCCTTCATAGATTTCTATTTCTTTCTTAAATTTATCAATTATGTTTTCCCTCCTTTCAGAGTATTACAGTCCCAAGCCTTTTCCACTTTATCACTGTGATAAATTACTTGCAAGATTGAACCTACCTATCATACATAACACCCTAGAGCCGCTCTTCTTGAACATGGAAACTCCCTAGAGCCGCTCTTCTTGAACATGGAAACTCCCTAGAGCCGCTCTTCTTGAACATGTAAAGTCCCTAGAGTCGCACTTCTTGAACATGGAAACTCCCTAGAGCCGCTTTTCTTGGACATGGAACTTATGTGGCAATAGCATTCTTGCACCTTCGTGGCATTGGCGGTGTAGCTGACCTTGAACTCATCGCTAGTGATCATTCAAACCTTGTATTCCGTGGAGATCTTAGAGATTTGAGACTCCATGGATTTTGGAGCAGCGTGAGAGGAATGGAAGTGTTGTACGTTCGTGAGATGATGGAGATGATTAAGAAGAGGGTTCTTTGAGAAAACTGCCGCTAGTTAACGAAGATAAGAGACGAGTGTAAACCTATGCATGCAATAGGGAATTAATAAGGCTAATGCATTGCATGTCCCATGTTTCCCGTGGAATACAAGCGCCTAGAAGTGCATGTGGCATTGCACCCTCTCGGTGGAAACTCCCTGGGAATGACCAACAAAGACATTATTCATCCTGTAGGCTGAGGGTGGCGGCCAGGTTCCCAGGTAAAAACCCAACTTGGTTATTGAATATGGCAATGGCTCTCTCTCGCGACTCAGGTGACGACGCGGGCGGCATCCAAATGCCGAACCCCGGTTCTATGGAGCTAGTTGGCTAGACGGTGATGGTGCCCGATGCTTGAGTTGCGCGGTGGCTGGATAGCCTCTGCTCCTTCCTGGACCCAGTGTTGCCCTTGGGGGTCATGTTTCTGGGTGCTAGCTGGGCTGGAGTTCGACGATGAAGAGGTGGAACTTATGGATGGCACGCTCAATGATGATGACGTGGGCTGTGGGGCGTCCCCGGTCTCGGTGGGTGACTTCGTGATTCGTGTGATAGAGCTGGGGGGCTTGCTCGATGCGGCGCATCACCACCCTTTTGTTCCAGGCGGCCCTGGATCCAGAGCGGTGGCATGCCATATATGGGCGCCCTCGACGGTGAGGCCTGGGCATGGCGGTCCGCCCTTGGCGCCGCCCAGATGCCGGTGGGGCCATCACCCCTGGCAGCCATGGCGGAGGCGCCAGATCTGTGGCCCATGGTGAGCGCGGCAGCTCGGGTGTCGGTAGCGGCGAACACGGGTGGAGGCTTAGGTACGAACGGTGGTACGTTGGGTGGAGGGCCTATGATTGGGCCAGTGAGCCTGACTCCTGTGGGCGCGGTCAGTCCGACCCATCCCGTGGCCGACACATAGTGGGCGGTCTACATGCAGCGGGCGGACTACGCGCTGCGGCCTGTTGGGTCTGGCCCTGTCTCCTTGCTGGGCCTAGTAGGTGCGTAGGGCAAGCCCACTCCATCCATACAATTCATGTGGCTGCGGCATGGATTACCCGATCCGTGGCAGGGTTCCTAGGCACCAAAGCAGAACTGTAGCAGCTTGGTGCTACTGCTCGTCATCTTCGTCACATCCCTCCCCGCCCCCCTCGAGCACTCTTTCGTGAGAGTGGTGGCCATGGGCTTGTGGGGCAATCGACGGGCTTCCAAGCAGCCTCTGTCGCTGGTGGATCCAGAGGAGGAGCGGCGCCGGGAGCGAGAGCTTCATGACCAGGTGCAGGATGAGAAATGAGTTGCACCCGACAGGTATTGGGGTACCCCACCGCCATGGTGGAACAAGCAACAAGACCGGAAGCATAAGAATAAGGAAGAGGCGCAAGAGAAGAAATTGGATCTAGAGCGTGCTACTTGTGAGTTGTGTTGAGATTTCCCCGAAGAGGAGGGGATGATGAAGTACAGTAGAGATAAGTATTACCCTCAGTTAAGAACCATGGTTATCAACCCAACAGGAGAACCAAGAAACACCTCGTTAGCAGTACCTACACACAAAATAACAAAAACTTGCACCCAACACGAACAAGGGGTTGTCAATCCCTCAGTGGTTAATTACAAGGATTAAATCTCGTAGTGATAGATAGATAATTAAAAAAAGTAAAGAAAAATTGCAACAAGGTATGTTTCGTTTTAATATATGATAAAAAGTAGACCCAGACGCCATAGTTTTCACTAGAGGCTTCTCTCTTGGAAATAGCATACATTGGGTAAACAAATAATTGTTGGGCAATTGATAGAAAAGGAAATAATCATGATGATATCCAAGGCAATGATCATTTATATAGGCATCATGTCCGAGACAAGTAGACTGTCTCCTACCTGCATCTACTACTATTACTCCGCACATCGACCGCTATCCAGCATGCATCTAGAGTATTAAGTTAATAAAGAACGGAGTAATGTCTTTAGCAAGATGGCATGATGTAGACAAAGTAAACTCACGCATGAATAAATCCCGTATTTTTATCCTTAATGGCAACAATACAAATATGTGTCTTGTCCCTTTCTGTCACTGGGATATAGATCACTACAAGATTGAACCCATAACAAATCACCTCCCCCATTGCAAGAAAAATCAATCTAGTTGGCAAAACCAAATCAATAGATCAGAGAGAAACACACAACTATAATAATCATCCATAAAAGAGTTCAGAGAAGATTCAAATAATATTCATGGGTAATCTGATCATAAACTCACAATTCATCAGATCCCAGCAAACACACCGCAAAAAGTGATTACATCAAGGAGAACATTGTATTGAAGATCAAAGAGAGAGTAGAAGTCATCGAGCTACTAACTATGGACCTATACGTCTGTGGTAAACTACTCACACATCATCGGAAGGGCAACAAGGTTGATGTAGAGCCCCTTCATGGTAGATTCCCCCTCCGGCAGATGCTACTTCTTTAGCTTGTGTCGGTTTTTCCCCTAAAGAGGAAAGGGTGATACAGCAAAGTAGAGATAAGTATTTCCCTCGGTTGAGAACCAAGGTATCAACCCATTACACTACAAAAAATACACTTCTGTGATGATACGCGTTTGTCATAGTAGGTCACAATTTTTGTCATGCATGTACATCCATGACGATTTTATGATAGAATCAAGATAGTCATACGTGTGCTGTCGTAGAAGTGTTCCATGACAATACCAAAATTATCATCATGGAAGTGGACTTCCATGACAACACCAAAATTATCATCATGGAAGTGTCCACTTCCATGACGATAAATGGCGCATCATGGAAGTGCTTTCGTCAAGGCTAACCGACACGTGGCATCCACCGTAACGTGTCACCGTTAAGCTATTGGGTTCCAGTTTAAATCCAATAGCTCGTTAACAGCCCGGACCAATGGGAATTTTCCACGTGTAAAATTCTCAATGGCCAGAGGAACCATGTGTCGGCTCACCGCTGGGATAGATGTGATCCACTCATTGGACCAGAGGTGCCTATGATATGTCGACATGTGGCACGGCCCAATAGAGGCCCATTCCAGTGAAAAGGCTGGCCTGTTTGACTGGGTCAAAAGGTAGCGGGTCGGCCCACGGAAAGCCTGTTAATGACATATTCACATATAGCCCATTTACAGCCCTCTAACTCACAGCCCATTACGGCCTATCCGAATTAGGCCTAGTAGCGTCATCTGGGTCGTCCAATATGATTCTAGCCCATTGTAACTTCCGGCCCATGTATGGCCCATGACGTATTTCGGCCCATACGAGGCCCTTTGTAGCTCTGGGCCCATTAAAGGCCCGAGGTGAAACTGGCCCATAATGAACAGTGTATCACATTATACCCATTAACGACCCATTATTCCGTCGATCATTTCCAACCCGTGTTAACTTTCGGCCATCTAAGGGCCCATTTCTTCTTGGGCTCGTTTCCAGATTTCGATTACTTACGGTTCGTTATTGGCCTTCTCCGCATGTGGGCCAATTGGAGCCCGTGTTACAGTCGGCCCGTTTTTGGCCCGTAAAACCATTGGGCTGTTTTCATAGCGTCATCAAATACGACATATTAATAGCCCGTTATGGTTGGGCCATAAACAGACGATTTCCACTCTAGCCCATTGACGGCCTAGTTTGCAGACCGTCATTGGTCCACGAATAGTATGGCCCATGTTTGGCAAAACGATTATATGGCCCGCAGAAGGCCCATGGATCCTACGGCCCGTAGCAGGCCCATGGTCACTACAGCAAGTAGCATGACTATGGTTACAACAGTCCATGTGTTGCCATAGTTATTGTGGGATAGTTATAAAAATAGGTTATTATGGCCACTAGAAAATGCGGCAAAAGAACTGTACTACAAGCAAACAACTAATGAAGACAATCAGGAAATAAATAAGCAAGCAACTAATGCTAGGCTATTATGGCTATTACACATATTACATCCAGTAGGCATCAAAGTTCGCCACCAATGCAAATATAGCGAACAAAGCAGCATATTACATACACTGGCCGTCTAAATTGGCCACCAGTGCAAATAAACGCGGCAGCAAAACCAGTCCATAACTGAAACAACTTCAGAAGAGCTTAAGAAACGTTATCCTTGGTATCCACCATGCTGGTAATAAGCTTAGCAAGCTTATTAGCTTTCTCCTGTTTGGTGCTAAAATCCTCCGATGCTTGCTGTTGAACTAGAAAGTATGCATCTAAATTCTCCAGGGACTTTCGCAGTCCTTCGACTTCTTGTCCCAGCATGGCTGATCGATGTCTTTAAGCTAATAGTTGAGACTCAAGAAACCGAACTGATTCAGACAGTGAGTTTGAATAGCTTGTGCCAGCAGTAGTGGCCAGTAACCCGAACACTACACCAAGACAGGAGTTTGGGGTTGCCTCACTATCTTCAAGATAGTTTTCCTTAGCTGTTTTATCAGCTTTGTTGGAGATCAACAAGGATGTCTCACTATCCTGAACCTTATATGCATTACTTCCTTTACTATTGCTTAATAAGGCACTCTTCCCCAATATTCTATCAGCATTGTAAAAGAAGAAAAAAGAAGACACATAACGGGTTTAGCATGTACTAGTATATGAAACTCATTTCGGTGAACCAATTCATTAGTAAGGTGGAAAGGATTAAACTACCAAGTCTTCTATTACCAAGTACTCCCTCCATCCCAAAATAAGTGAGTCAACTTTGCACTAGCTTTAGTACAAAGTTAGTACAAATTTGAGTCACTTATTTTGGGACGGAGGGAGTAGTACATAATAAAACCATCAAACAAACATATATCTATGTCCTATGGTCACTGCATTGTCTTGCCAAATCAAAATAGAGACACGGTTCAAATCATGTCAGTTCAAGACAAAGCAGCATTGAAAGAGTACAAAGCGTGGGAAACTACACGACACAACAAGATTTTAGATGGGTACCATGGGTCTACATGTACAACAAAAATATTGGCTCTATTGTGATGCTTGTAATGTGCATGGTATGAGAAGTAAACTATATACACAATTGAAATTGAAATCAATAGAGCTATTTATACGAGTTGAAGAAACATGTGTAAACATACCTGTTGTGCCATTAGAGCTTCGATTGGATCCTTCAATTTAAAAATAAGTTTGTATGAGTAAATACAGTGATACAAGAGCAAAGCAGTATGCACCATAGCAATGGAATCTTAAATGACAATGGTTGTTCTTCAGGTTTTAGCACTTGTTCTACGCGAACAGAATACAGTAAGACGCGGACATATACTACTTAAAAAAATGAGCTCATAGACATTACCACATTCTTGATTCGGGACTAGTACAGAACAAGGCGTTCCCAGTCATCGTCCAGTAAATGTGTCTTTGGACAACGTAAGGGAATTTGATGAGTTTCTTTACCAGTGAAGTACATTTTCTTCTAGTAATTCCAATACTGCCACCAATCATTCTTGAAGATAGCAGAGGTATTAGCACATGTCACCTCATCATGAGTTTCCAAACCGGTCCTTTTCTATAGATAAAAATGGGAAAATTTGCTGTATTATAACCATCATGGAGGTAGAATGTATGGGACAAAGCAAAGTAATTTCCATGAATAACATTACTTACACATAACTCCTGGGTGAACACCTGCAACTGGCATTTTCCTTCATCTTCAGTATAATATTTCCATGATGGGAAGATACACACATAGGATTAACAACATCAAATGCCATAGATGCTAAACTACGAATAGTTGGTTGTGCTTCCTCCACAGGAATAGGTGTACTAACTGGTGGAGTTGGGGTTCGCCATGGTAGTACTAGCACTTTGGCAACTGGAGCTACCTTACTAACTGCTCTTCTTTGGGAGCTCTGTGGTGGAGATGGTGCTGTGTCAATAGGAACTGGGTTACTATCTGCTAGGGTTGGGGTTAGATTGGGTGAAACTGGTTCTCTGTCCATCGTAGTAGGGGTAAATCTATGAAAGTCTGGGTTTTGTGTGTGAAAGCACAAGTGCTCCCTGGGTGGTTTTGGTAATTAATGTCAACATATCTCTTGTTGGACTAACACTTTTACCTAGTATGTTTCAGATAAGTTCAACAATGGAGTGGCATAGACTAGAGGATGTGGTACCCCTTCAAGATGCTAAGGACAAAGGATTGGCTCAAGCTTCAAGATCAAGACTCTACATTTTCTATTTTAGGGATCCAAGATCACATTGAGTCTATAGGAAAAGCAAATACTATCAAGAGGGGATGAGGTGTTGCTTAATGGCTTGCTTGCTCAAAGTGCTTAGTGATATGCTCCAAAACCCTCAACTACCTTCCCACATCCACATATGACCTAAACCAAAAGTCAAACTCGGCCCCACCGATTCTATCTATCCGGCGCCACCGAGTTTCAGATGTCATAGCCACTGCCACAAACCCTAGCAAATCCGTTTCACCGATAGGGATCTCGGTCTCACCGAGATGGGATTGTAATCTCTCTGTTTATGTCCATTACCAAAATTGGTCTCACCGAGTTTGAGCAATCGATACTTCCAAGATTACAATGCAAACTCTCTGGTTAGCATATTACCAAAATTGGTCCCACCGAGTTTGTGTAATCGGTCTCACCGAGTTTGCCTAACCAACTCTCTGGTTAGCTTATTACCAAAATCAGTCCCACCGAGTTTGTGTAATCGGTCACACCGAGATTACGTTATGCCCTAACCCTAACCATATCGGTCCTACTGAGTTGCATCTCAGTCCCACCGAAAATCCTAATGGTCACTAGGTTTGCTGAATCGGTCCGACCGAGTTTAACCATTCGGTCCCACCGAGTTTGGCAAATTGTGTGTAACGGTTAGATTCTGTATGGAGTCTATATATACCCCTCCACCCACTCTTCATTCGTGCAGAAAGCCATCAGAACATACCTAAACTTCCAATACACATTTTCTGAGAGAGAACCACCTACACTTGTGTTGAGGTCAAGATATCCCATTCCAACCATATGAATCTTGATCTCTAGCCTTCCCCAAGTTGCTTTCCACTCAAATCTTTTTTCCACCAAATCCAAATCCTGTGAGAGAGAGTTGAGTGTTGGGGAGACTATCATTTGAAGCACAAGAGCAAGGAGTTCATCTTCAACACACCATTTGTTACTTCTTGGAGAGTGGTGTCTCCTAGATTGGCTAGGTTCACTTGGGAGCCTCCAACAAGATTGTGGAGTTGAACCAAGGAGTTTGTAAGGGCAAGGAGATCGCCTACTTCGTGAAGATCTACCGCTAGTGAGGCAAGTCCTTCGTGGGCGACGGCCGTGATGGAATAGACAAGGTTGCTTCTTCGTGGACCCTTCGTGGGTGGAGCCCTCCGTGGACTCGCGCAACCGTTAGCCACCGTGGGTTGAAGTCTCCATCAACGTGGATGTACGATAGCACCACCTATCGGAACCACGACAAAAACATCCGTGTCTCCAATTGCGTTTGAATACTCCAAACCCTTCTCTTTACATTCTTGCAAGTTGCATGCTTTACTTTCCGCTGCTCATATACTCATTGCATGCTTGCTTGATATGTATTGTGTTTGTTAAACTTGTGCTTAAACTCCACTTAAACTTAAGAATATTAAAAACTGCAACTTTTGGCACTTAGTGTCTAATCACCCCCCTCTAGACACCTCTTCTCGATCCTTTCAATTGGTATCAGAGCTTTTGTCTCCATTGCCTTGGTTTAAACACCATTGGAGGAAGATGGATGTGTATACTTTGGGGAGTCTTAGACATAGACCGCCTATTCTTGATGGAGAGTATTTTCATGAGTGGAAAAAAATGAAATGCTTGAGATTTTCAATGAATATCATTTAAACAAGTACATTACTAGCCCTTGTGCACCTCATGTTGATCCTTTGCACCCTACCCTAGATGAAGATATTGACATGATTCGCAATCTTAGAACTGTTAATCTTATCACTATAGGCTTGCCTAGAAACTTGATTGGATGTTTGCTGAGTCTTAAGTGTGCCTATACCATATGGAAATTTCTTGAGGAACTCTTTCCTAGTTACTCCTTGAAAGATCTAGATGAAATCCTCCATAAGTCTATTGCTTTGATTAAGATGAGTTCCAATGATCCTAAATTTGGTGACTGCTTATTTGAGCTTACTAATCTTACGAGTGCCAAAGGAGATGTTGGAATCATTAGCAATATCATTTCCAGAGCTATTAGAATTCATAAAGATAACTATAGAAATGATCATTTATCTAATGAATTGCCCTCTCTAGGAATTGATCAATCACAAGATGATGTTGAACATGAATACTCGAATGAGGATCATGATAGTGACTATGATCTCGATGATGCGATGAGACACTTTGGTCTTATGGCAAATCTTCGCGGCTACATGGCTGGAGGAAAGGAATGTGTCCTTGATAGTGGATGTACTGATCATATGACCGGAGATAAAGACATGTTCCGTGAGCTTGCTGAAAATGACGACCCTCGAAAGTATGTCACTTTTGGTGATAATTCAAAGGGTAAGGTGCTTGGCCTTGGTAAGGTGGCCATCTCACATGATAGCTCCATACAAAATGTCATGCTCGTTGAATCTCTTGGCTACAACTTACTTTTAGTATCTAGACTTGCTGATTTCGGTTTCAATGTCCTATTTACTGAAGTAGACTACCAAGTGTTTTGTAGAGATAATCATAAAATGGTCTTTACTGGTATACATAGAGGAGATCTTTACATTGTTGATTTCACTAAAAAGGCTCAACCTAAAACTTGCTTAATTGCCAAATCTTCTAAAGGCTGGTTGTGGCATAGAAGACTAGGTCGTGTTGGTATGCGAAATCTTGATAAGCTTATTAAAGGTGATCATATCCTTGGAATAAAAGATGTCATATTTGTCAAGGATAGACTTTGTAGTGCTTGTCAAGTAGGGAAACAAGTTGGATGAAGTCACCGCGTGAAGAACATCATGACCACAAGAAGACCACTCGAGCTACTTCACATGGATCTCTTTGGTCTCATTGCCTACAAGAGTCTCGGTGGTAACTCATTTGGTCTAGTCATAGTTGATGATTTTTCAAGATTTACGTGGGTGTTCTTTCTTGATGACAAATCGCAGGTCCAAAAGATCTTCAAAAACTTTGCTAGGAAGGCCCAAAATTAGTTTGACGTGAAGATCAAGAAGGTTCGGAGCGACAATAGAATGGAGTTCAAGAACGCAAATGTGGACACCTTTCTTGACGAAGAAGGGATTTCACACGAGTTCTCTGCTACGTACGCACCTCAACAAAATGGAGTTGTTCAAAGGAAGAACCGGACTCTTATCGAGATGGCAAGAACGATGCTTGATGAGTACAAAACGCCAAAGCACTTTTGGGCGGAAGCGGTTGAGACAGCTTGTCATGCAACAAATCGCTTGTATCTTCACAAGCTACTCAGCAAGACGTCATACGAGCTCCTCACCGGTAACAAACCCCAAGTTGGATACTTTCGAGTATTCGGCTCAAAGTGCTATATTCTTGATAAGCATCATCGTTCTAAATTTGCTCCTAAATCTCATGAAGGTTTCCTACTTGGTTATGGCTCAAACTCTCACACTTACCGTGTCTACAACAATTTCACCTGAAAGGTTGAAGAGACGGTAGATGTGAAGTTTGATGAATCTAACGGCTCGCAAGTAGAGCAATTGCCAATTGATGTAGGAGACAAAGACCCTTCAGAAGCAATTCAAGACTTGTCCATTGGCAAGATTCGTCCAACGGAAGTGAAGGAGAGTACCTCGTCCGTCCAAGTGGAAGCTTCTACCTCACGACAAGGTGAACCAAGAGTTGATATGGAAGCATCCACAAGTGAGACACGCCAAGATGAAGAAAACGAGGAAGTGCACCAAGATGAACATTAACAACCTCCTTCTCCACCACCACAAGAGAATGATAACGTCAACAATGAAGAAGGACAAGAAGAAACACAAGATGAAGAGGATGTTCCACCCCGACCCAAGCAAAAGCTTTCATGAGTTCGAGCAAGAATTGCTAAGGATCATCCCGTCGAGAAAATCTACAATGATATCCAAACCGGGAGAATCACTCGCTCTAAAACTCGTTTAGCTAACTTTTGTGAACATTACTCATTCATCTCTAGCATTGAACCTATGAAGGTTGAAGAAGCATTGGAGGATCCGGATTGGATAAATGCTATGCATGAATAGCTACACAACTTTGAGAGAAATCAAGAGTGGACATTGGTCGAGAAGCCCAACAACAACCACAACATCATTGGTACCAAATGGGTGTTTCGCAACAAGCAAGATGAAGATGGACAAGTGGTTCACAACAAAGCACATCTCGTCTCCCAATGCTACACAGAAGTTGAAGGTACGGACTATGGTGAGACATATGCTCCCGTTGCTAGACTTGAGTCCATTCGCATCTTACTGGCTTATGCTAATCACCATAATATCACCTTGTACCAAATGGACATTAAAAGTGCTTTTCTAAATGGAAAAATCGAGGAGGAAGTTTATGTTAAGCGACCTCCCGGCTTCGTCAATCCTAAGAAACCTAATCATGTTTACAAACTTCACAAAGCCCTTTATGGTCTTAAACGAGCTCCTAGAGCATGGTATAAATGCTTGACCAAGTTCCTTATTGAAAAGGGATTTGAAATTGGTAAAATTTATTCTACTCTTTTTACTAAAAGGGTTAATGGAGAACTATTTGTGTGCCAAATTTATGTTGATGATATCATATTTGTTTCAACTAACCCTCATTTTAGTGAGAAGTTTGGAAAGCTAATGTCGGAGAAGTTTGAGATGGCTATGATGAGTGAACTAAAATTCTTTCTCGGTTTGCAAATCAAGCAAACTAAGGAAGGTACCTTTGTCTCTCAAACGAAGTACAGCAAGGACTTATTCAAGAAGTTCAATATGCAAGAATGCAAAGGTATGACTACACCCATGCCTACTAGTGGACATCTTGATTTGACCAAAGATGGTGAACCGGTTGATCAAAAGGTTTATCGCTCTATGATTGGTTCATTGTTATATCTATGTGCCTCTCATCCTGATATTATACTAAGTGTGTGCATGTGTGCACGATATCAAGCTGCTCCTAAAGAGTGTCATCTTAAGGCTGTGAAAAGGATAGTGAGATACCTAATCCATACACCAAATTTTGGCATTTGGTATCCTAAGAGGTCCTCTTTTTATCTTGTTGGCTACTCCGATTCGGACTATGCCGGAGACAAGGTTGATAGAAAATCCACTTCAGGTACTTGTCAATTCCTTGGTAGATCTCTTGTGTCTTGGTCTTCCAAGAAACAAAACTCGGTATCCTTATCCACCGCCGAAGCGGAATACATTGCCGCTGGTTCATGTTGCACTCAATTACTTTGGATGACCCAAACTCTTAAAGATTATGGGATATATGTGAAACATGTTACATTGCTATGTGACAATGAAAGTGCTATTAATATTTCTCACAATCCTGTGCAACATTCTCGAACTAAGAATATTGAAGTTCGTCATCATTTCATTCGAGATCATGTTACCAAAGGGGACATTAACCTTAAGCATGTTCGCACCGATAAGCAATTGGCGGATATATTCACTAAACCACTTGATGATAAAGTGTTTTGTAGGTTGAGAGGTGAATTGAACATCATTGATGCTTCAAACTTGGAGTAGGAACTCCATTTGATACATGCGGGGCATGAGCCTATGACTAATCCTCGATATTTCTCTTATGATTCTATTCATATGTCTTGGATATATTTGTACCTTGCATGTTATCTAACCCGTGTAGGTACTTGGTTGAATCTAAATCTATGAGATTGCAACTCACTCACATCTTGAGCAATCTATACATCACCAAGTCTCTACACAATGGTGGTTGAAGACAAGGAAGCACGAAACCATTCAAACATATCCTTTGGCAAATTCTATGTTGAGTCTCATGATTGTCATTTTGGATACACAAGTGCTCTTCCTTGCAAAGGTAACCCATGTAGGTAGATGAACTCAAACTCCGAGTGGTGCTCCCAACCCTTGATGAACTACATCAACCTTGAGCAACCCACACAAGTTCCACTACATGAGAAAGATCAACACCACCACCCAAGGTATGTTATTCCATCTTAGAGAAGCTTTACTCCAAGTCATGAGTCAAAGCAACTCGACAAGATGTGAATACATCAAGATGCTTAAACGAAAAATGGTAACCCCATTTTGAGCTTAAACGATGAGTATGACCTATGATCAAGTGCTCTCACTTGACTCCTAAGTCAACATACTCTAACATAGGTGACTTTGTCACCGACCATTTCTAGATGAAGTTCTCTAGTGTTTCTCCGTGCTTTTGCATTTGCATATTTGTTTCCCCTTTCAAAAAAACTTCATCTAGAACTTTTAGTTTCTTTTCTTTCCTTTTTATTCTGCATTTTCTGCATCCAATTCCCGACAGAGGAAGTAGAGTATGACCCACAAGAAATAGAAGCCATGATTGGCATGGAAAAGTCCAGGAAGAGAAACCGAATGGATTCCAGGAAGGACCTGAGTCATATCAGCTGTTACAGGTGCAAGGAGTCAGGGCACTACCTCAATAATTGCCCAAATAGGAAACCTCGATACTTGTCAGAAGTAATATGTTTTAGTTGTAATGGAGCAGGGCACTTTGCCAGAGAATGCCCCAAGGAGAAGGAAACTTGTGCTAGATAGTTGAGTTTGCAACAAAAGAAATGGAGTAGTAGAAGTGAGAACATTTTCTTTTATATTAAGGTGTTGAGTTGAGACATGTAATGGAAAAGCGAGAGATTGTAATCACATGTGAATGAATAAAGTTAGCATCGTTAGAACTGATATGGATTTTATGAGTTGTTGCTCAATGAAGAAGGATTTTGGCCATTCTGAGGATATGAGAAATATGTTCTATGGATGATTTGTGCATTTTAAGGGTGGTAGTACCCTGTAAGAACCGTTGACCCTTGGAAAAGATAAGGATACTCCACTGAGTGGATTTCGGACAAAATGAATACGAGTTTTGTCTCGATATGTGTGATGCCCCAAGAGTATGTGGGATGAAGTCGGAGACCGTCAGTTGTTTGGACCAAATGTGTTCAAGGAGTCAAAATAGAATGTTAAGTTGATTCGAGATAGACTGAAGGTAGCTCAGTCCAGGCAGAAGAGTTATGTAGACTTAAAAACGCAAGGAGGTAGTCTATGAAATTGGAGACAGAGCATGTCTTCATGTGTTCCCTCTGCGAGGAGTTAAACAATTTGGAGTTAAGGGAAAGTTAGCCCCGATATTTGTAGGACCATACCGACTCTTGGAGCGTATGGGAGAAGTGGCCAATAAGTTGGAGTCACCCGAAGGACTGTCAGGAGTTCATGATGCGTTTCATGTTTCCCAGTTGAAGAAGTGCCATGCAGAGATGGCCAATATTACCCTGTAAGGACGCTTGACCCTGGAAAGGATAATGATGTTCCACGAAGTGGAATATGGACTTCATAAGTATATGTTTTTATCTCGGTATGAGGGATATCCCACGAGGATGAAGAGATGAATTACTATTGGATATAAAGGAGGTATGATGTTGGAAATATGGATCAATGGAAATTCCATGATGAGTCTGAGTAATCACGTCTTAGTTTGGTGCCAATAGAAGGAAGGAAGACAGTACAATTGGATGGATTTGAGAATACTAGGAAGTTGGAAGTTGGTATAATGATCAGTTGCCAGATGAGAAGTTCAAGGACTACAAGTGATGAGATGGGCCATAACCCACAGGCCCCAGGAACTGCCAAGAAGCAAGCACATCCTTGCTGAAAGAAGAACCCTGGAGGAAGATACGACATTTATCGGCAGACAATTTTATAGGAGTAACGCAAAACCTGAGAGTTGTGAAGGAACGATAGATGTTTGTTTGGCTTGCAGAATCAATGGATTATTCCGAACGCAGTTCATGGACAAGAGAAATTCTGCAATGCTTGTGAGGATGACCGAGTGTTAGAATGCGAGATTCACTAAACCGTGTACAAGGTAATGATTTGGGTGCGGGATGGATTGATCACCATACCGACTTACTCTTATTATTCGCCTTGCTATATGGGATGGTAAATCTGAGTGACTTACCTATAGTAGAGAGACGACGATCAAACCTTGTTTAAACTTAGAATGGTATAAGTATTTTTCCCTTGTACATGATAGTTGTTGCCAACCGTAGGTTATACGGTGAGGTTCAACCCAGACCCATTTACTGCAGGAGAAACCATAAATTGTTGACCACCATGAGATATCGATAGTTGTTTAGTTTTGGCGCCAGACCTATCAGCTAAGAAGATCCAATATCGGAATAACCTTACCAAGAGGAAAGTACAGAAGAATTGAGGAAAAGGTTATGCCACTACCGGAAGAGCTCACAGAAGGAATTTTCTCGAGGATCTGAGAAGACCGACACTGTTAACAATAAAAATGGAGTATATGAGTTTTGATACAACCGTAACCATGCTTCTAAGGGTGGTAGCACCCCAGACCCCGGAGACGATTGATGAAATTTTGAAGAGACCCCGAACCTAACCTATTTCTTTCTAGCCTCTCCGAATCTCGAGGACAAGATTCCTTTTAAGGGTGGTAGGTTTGTAACATCCCAAAATTCTAAATTTTGGAATGTTATAATAAATAGATAGATTTGATTGATTGTGTGAAATTGAGTGAAATTCGAAACCTTTTTGAAAGTTAAATGAGAGGGAATAAAAGGATTTTCCCAAACTTTCATTTTTGCATTTATGATCTCCGAGAATTCAAATTCTTTTCACCACAAAACCCTGGAGAGAAGATGACATGACTTCTTCCATTTATTTAAATGAAAGGGTATTTGAAAATAATTGAATTTCATTTGGAAATATTTCAATTCATAAACTTCATGCAGCTCAATGATTTTCATGAGAGAAGATAAAATGACTTCTTCAAATTATATGAAATATGAGTTGGGAGTTTCAGAGAATTAAATTCAAAGTTCTTTTGAATTTATTTTCAGTTTGGAGTTATTTGAGTATTATTCAAATTATTTTTCTCCAAAAATAAAATATATGGAAATTAGGGTAACATGATTCCCTACAACAGAAAATTGGAGAGAAATAAATTTGAAATAATTTTTATTTGTTTAAAATGATTTTTGTTGGATTTTAATAGACCAGTAGCACTCTTTGATTTATCTTATTTTGTGAGGATTTTATTTGGCATAATAAAAATGTCCATGTTGTAGAAAATCTTTTTCTGCAAATTTTGATATATTATATGACTATATTTGTTTTTCCTTTGCTTTATTATTATTTTTGTTTGTCTGTGTTAAGAAAAAGAGAAAAGCTCCATGACCCGAGGCCTCGTTTTGCCTCTAACCGGAAGGCCCGAGACCCTCCCCGCGCTCCACGCAAACTCGCCGGAGTTCGCGAGATCCGACGAGCTCCGCCACCAAGCCCCGCGCTGTTCCGACGCCGCAGCCGAGCGTCGACCCCGCCATCGGCTTCACCACCACGCGCCGCTTCTTCCCGACCCCACGGCCACGCCGGAGGACTACCAGAGCCACCGCCCGCTCGAAGCCGGCGCCACTGCCGCCGTCTTCTCCGGCGACGTCGAGCCCAACCGCTGCGGTAACGCCCCGTCTCTCCTCGTCCGTCCGATCGTAGATCTAGGGCTTGGATTAGATCGTCTATTTTGTTTTTTTCTCGAATCGTTTTTCTTTAATTGATGAACGTTCGTTCGATAAACTTCTAAAGCGAACGGTTACAGCCAGTAAGATTCTGCCACGTAGCCAGGGACCCGGTTGCAATTAGTTTTTCTTACAAAATAGTCCCAGTTTTTCAAACGATCATTACTTTATACTCGTTAGTCCAAATCCTCTATCCAGTAAACAACTTAAACATGTTTTTGAAAAGTTTAAAATTTGAATTAGAACAGATTTGAATTCAAACTTCGTTTGATCATAACTTGAGTTTCGTAACTCCGTTTGAGTTGATTCTTTTTGCAAATCGAAGCTCTTGACCTAAACTTTCTGATAAGGCCAAATACATAATTTTGGTACTGTTAGAAATTGTTTTATGTTGCAAGAGTTATTTGCTTGGTTTTGATGTTTTCCGGATCGTTTTCTTCGATCTTTCTGATCTTTTGAGTCATTGCTTATGTGTGGTTACTATTGCTTGCTTACGATAGATTGACCGGAGTGTGACGAGTAGAACTATGAAGAGTTATGAGTGTAAATCATCTTCATCAACATTGCAGGCAAGTTCACACTTTGATCATATCCCCTTTCATACCCAGTTTTTATGCATTAGTTTCAACCTCAAACATTGCATGAGTAGGATTGATAACATGTGGGTATTGGGAAGTAGTTGATTAGGTAGGAACCTATTGCCCTGCATTCAAACCTTGGGAGTTACTATTACGTTATGCTTATATTGCCATGCTATGCTCGTAGACGTGGATTGGGTTTGAGAGTATTCATGACAGATGTGAGATTGTTAATTAATGGTTTACTTAAGGTGGCAACTTAAACACACATTTGGGTGGATTGAGGTACCTGGTTATTCCAAGATTGCCTGTCTAGGCACCTGGGTAGACCAGGATTGCCGGTTTTTTTATGGACCGCCACCCAGGCTCAAAGGGATCATGAGATTATTCAAACTACAAACTTCCGTGTGCATCCACAAGCTATTATGGGCTCTAGCGTAGTTGATTAAGTCGTGCGAACTCTTACAGGGTAGACTAGCAGATGTAGGGGAAAGTAGGTGTAATGGTCTACCCATCGTAAGGTCCTAGCGCTTCTGAAAGACTATGTCTCGGTCATCCGTCTTCTCAAACACCATGTAGTGCGAGAAACCAAACGAAGGCGATCGAGTCTTGTTGGGAAAAGTGCGCAAACCTCTGCAGAGTGTATAAACTAATCATGATTAGCCGTGTCCCCGGTTATGGACATCTTGAGTATCTAGTACCTGGATTATCATGTGAATCTCATCACGTTACTTTAAATGAATATTGTTGGGTTTTAATGATGTTATTTAATTGGGATTGAGAATGCTGTCAACCATTCTCAATGTTCAACAACCACCATGATAGTTGAATAAAATTTATTCCTTTGCAGTAGGGAAAAATTGGCTTTTCGCAAAAACCTTATTACCATAGAGCTTTTCCACCAGCCAAATATGCATGTAGTGATAGCCTTTATTCAACATTCTCTATGGTGTGAATTTGCCAGCACATTCAATGTACTGACCCTTTGTGGCTGCAACGTCTCATGTTGCAGGATATCTTACGACGAGTAAGTGATACGTTAGGGTTACGATTTCTACACTCAACTTTGCCATTGGTGTTGATGGGAATCCACAACCTTGTTACTTCCGCTATTTGGATTGAGGTAATAGTATTTACGTTACTTTATACATGTGATTTACCTCTGTTATAAATCCTCGAGTACTGTGTGTGTCAGCATACCAATCCAGGGATGACACATAAGCACAGAGACTTGATCCATTCGGGTCGGGTCGCTACAAGATGGTATCAGAGCACATGTTGGTTGTAGGACGTGACCCTAGAAACTGGCAAGCCCATAACAATGATTTTTCTCTACAACTTGAGCACGGAGACTTGATCCATTCGGGTCGGGTCGCTACACATTGACACATGATGTAATCCGCATCACCAATTCTCCTGTTTATACTTTCAGCCAAATTCAAGATCTCTGTCACGCCACTAATAAAATCCGCGGTTTTCCGATTCTTCATCCATCGAGATCGTACCATCTACAGCACATGAATGGTAATTAAAAACAAAACAACAACATTAATACACGGATTAACTAATGCCCAAAGATGCGTACATAAATCACAAGGTTTTATTTTAATAATTACCAAGGGTGCTTCATGTTGTTATCCAGACGTGCAATGACAAAAATTAATGGCCAGTCAATTTACATGCAGAGTACTAGTTACAACACTATACTTAGGAATTGAATACCTTAATTTAGCCACTCACGAAAAGAATACCTTAGTTAATTAGTCGCGCGGCGACCTCCACCCAGCACACAGACAAGCGCGATGTGGCAGCATGCCGAGACAGCAGGGTCAATGAGCAAAGCATAGTGCAGCTGCTGCCTATAGTTCGACCTCCACTGTCTCGCCTACGACCGCGATGGATGTGCTCGAATCACGCCGCCACCGACCTCGATGGTTGAGCTTCTCCTATCTCCCACCGTGGACTGAGGATTGACCTCCTATGATGCCGCCACCGCCCACTGACCGAGGATTGACCTCTTCTCCGGTAGCCGCTGCCTAGGCCGCCGCCGCCATCTCTATATGCAGAGCGGCTGTTTACATGGTATCTCATTGTAACTCAATTATATGGACAGGGTAGTACATCACATACGGTTATGTAACGGCAACCGTGTCTAACCTACGTTGTCTTCTCACATGGTTTGTTGCGGAAATCGTGCGTGACGTTGTAATACCTAACACAAACGACATGTATAAACAGTGTGCCGTATACAACATATATATAGTGCCATTAGTAGTTCCCGACCGTTAGCTTATCTCCACAGTTTCCCCATTTCCCCCAAATCCCTACATAGCATCTAGATTCCCTCGCGTGGCGCTAACTTGGGGGAATGCGGACGAGTGATGCTGATGGTTTCGGTGCGGCTGCTCCTGCTCGTATCGCCGCCACGAGGGCGGTCGCCGCCGAGCACTTGCCTAAGGTCATCAGAAGGCAGGTGTACTACGGATCTGAATCGTCCTGTCAGGTTCCAATATATCCCGATCTTTTTTAGCATGTCCAAAGTATAGCTCCTTGTTGAATCCGTCCTGAACGACCCGCCCCCCAGGAAAGCGATCTGCCACCGGATCTGGAACTTGACTCCAGACTCCCGCAACACGAGTTAGACAACGAGTTTTGCGCCACCGAGAAGTACCAAAAGCTGAGTTGTGTGCACGGGAACACTCCTGCTCCATGTGTATGCACGGAGGGATCCAACATTGGCAGGCGGTTTCTCAGTTGCCCCTTAGAGGTTAGTGCTAATTAAGTTCATCATTTTACTTCAGTTAGTGCTACCGCTCATCTAGAATACTATTTAACATTGGTAGGGATATGAGGCTTGTGCCTTTGTTAATTGGCTGGATGAAGAATGGCATGGCAGGGCTCAGACTGTTATATCCAAGGTCACAGAAGATAACATAAAGCTGAAGAAGAAACTTGCTGATCTGGAATGTACAATCGGTAGCATGAAGCAAGAAAGAATCAATCATAGGAAATAGATGAAAGGAAGAGAGAAGAAGGAACGAGCATGTGTAGTTGTGGTTGTCGCATTAGCCATGTTCTATGTGGTGTTTGCAATGATGATTACGGGTTTTGTTTGACAGTATTGCTAAAGCACATCTAGATGTGCTCTAAGTAATGCACATCTAGGTCTTATGCCATTGATGTTACGCGAAGATTCATGCAGATATTTTTCTTTGTCTTTTTTCGTTTATTTTCTAGTTTGATTATTACTGGCTTTATTAATAATAAGAGCTCAATGTATTGCTTGCCAACTGTCCTACACCGTTCGTACCGGTACCGTTGCACAATCCCAAAACTCGTTCTACTTTTTGTCCTGAAAAAGGAAACCGGCCAAATAGCCAATAGGAGTCCTGCGCAACCCCGGGAATTTGGAGCAGCTCGGTAGAATTGTGGTTGATTATATCAGCTATTAGATAATACGTCAACCCCCACTTCAATTCCCCCACCCCCCGCGCAAGAAAAAAACCCCCGCTTCAATTGGAAGTTACTCTTCTCTGCATAACCCCCGCGCTTAAATGTCCACCGTCTTCATCGTCACTGGCAGGCCACGCTACACACTGGCACACACTCTGCAGTCATGCCGAGCGACAGCAAGGACGATAGTTCGGCCAGCAGTCTAGCGCCCGATGATAAGTCAACATCGGAATCATCTCGCTCGTCTTCCATGAGTCCGGCGTCGAGCCCAGACCTCGATTATATCTGGTTCATGGAAGGGACGCCGGCTCCTGAGTCATTAGACGACAACCAGACGGACGAGGAGCTATCGGAGGACGAAGAAGAGGACGATGATGATGAGGAGGAGGAATGGTCAAACGAGGAGGAGGACGACGATGACAACAACGACGATGACGACGACGGCGGCAATGAAAAGCCAACGGTTGGCGGCAAGAAGCATCCTCGCCAAGATGATGTCACGGGGCCATCCAACAACAACAACAACAATAAGAAGAAGGACTAAATTAAGCAGACTGTATATATCTCTGTTTATCCTATCAATCTCATCGCAGACGGTTAGTAATATGTATTCAACAGAGATCTTCTATATTATCACTCATACCCATGTGATTATGTCTCTCTTTTTGGGGATGGTGATGTGATATTCTTGGAGATGACGCCCCTCAGGGTACGATTCTCCTCCTCGAGCTTATTGACTTGCTGCTTGAGGTCTATTATTTCCTTTCGGAGTTTTCCTGTAACAGCCAAAGCTCCCTGCACCCAAGGGTGCTGCATAGCTACGGGAGAACCAGTGACACTCTTTTTCATATTCTCATAAGGAAGAAATCTAACATTGGAGGGGATAACCGAGTTTGGAATGCCCGAGCTCTGCAGTTCTCCCATTGTGAATCCAGCTCGGAAGCGGGAAGTGACTTATTGATCCTCTTCCATGGCATCTACCCTTTTCAAATCAGCCTCCATCTCTTCCTCCGTTGCTGGCCCAAAGACGTCAACAATTGTTATTTGTCATTGATCTGGGTGCCGGATGAGACACCCAGCTCTCCCCGACTGACTCTTGTGAAGACATCTTGCTCTAATCTGCAGCAGCAACAGCTCAAAACACAAACAGAGCATAATTGTGTGATATAGGAGTCAAAACCCCCGGGAGATTATATAATGAATTTTTACCGACCAAAATACGTGTCGTGTAAGAAAACAGAATCCGGAGAGCGCACAAGGTGCCCATGAGGTAGGGGGCGCGCCCAGTAGGGTAGGGCGCGCCCTCCACCCTCGTGGAGGCCTCGTGTCCTTCCCGGACTACTTTTTATTTTTCTATTTTTCTAAATATTCCAAAACGGAGAAATATTGCCTTAAAAATGTTTTGGAGTCGGTTTACTTACCGTACCACATACCTATTCCTTTTTGGAGTCTGAAACGTTCCCGAATGTGTCCCTTATGTATTCCTCCTGGGTTACGGTTTCAATAACATTGGTTTCAACATTTATGGGATTACCTGAGATATAATGTTTGATTCTTTGACCGTTCACCACCTTCGGATTTGTGCCTTCGAAGTTGTTGATTTTTATGGCACCGGAACGATAGACCTCCTCGATAACATAAGGACCTTCCCATTTAGAGAGAAGTTTTCCTGCAAAAAATCTTAAACGAGAGTTGTATAGCAATACATAATCACCTACTTTAAACTCATGCTTTTGTATCCTTTTATCATGCCATCTTTTAACTTTTTCTTTAAACAACTTGGCGTTTTCGTAGGCTTGGGTCCTCCATTCATCAAGTGAACTAATATCAAATAATCTCCTCTCACCGTCAAGTTTAAAATCATAATTGAGCTCTTTAAGAGCCCAATATGCCTTGTGTTCTAGTTCAAGAGGTAAGTGACATGCTTTTCCATAGGATTTTTATATGCAGTTCTATAGGCCCATAATGCATCATCAAGTTTCTTGGACCAATTCTTTCTAGACCTATTGACAGTCTTTTGCAAAATTAATTTGAGCTCTCTGTTACTCAATTCTACTTGACCACTAGACTGAGGGTGATAAGGGGATGCAATTCTATGATTAACATCATACTTAGCAGCATTTTACGGAAAGCACCATGAATAAAATGTGAACCACCATCAGTCATTAAATATCTAGGGACTCCAAATCTTGGAAAAATAACTTCTTTAAGCATTTTAATAGAAGTGTTATGATCAGCACTACTAGTTGGAATAGCTTCTACCCACTTAATAACGTAATCAACAGCGACTAAAATATGTGTATATCCATTAGAAGCAGGAAAAGGTCCCATATAGTCAAAGCACCAAACATCAAATGGTTCAATAACGACTAAATAGTTCATAGGCATTTCTTGACGTCTACTAATATTACCAATTATTTGACATTCATCACAAGATAATACAAACTTACGGGCATCCTTGAAGAGAGTAGGCCAATAAAAACCAGATTGCAATACCTTATGTGCAGTTCTATCTCCAGCATGGTGTCCTCCATAAGCTTCGGAGTGACACTTGCATAGGATATGTTCTTGTTCATGCTTAGGTACACAACGTCTAATAACACCATCTACTCCTTCTTTATAAAGATGTGGGTCATCCCAAAAGTAATGCCTCAAATCATAGAAGAACTTTTTCTTTTGCTGGTATGTGAAACTAGGTGGTATGAATTTGGCAACAATGTAATTAGCACTATCAACATACCATGGAGCAGTATGAGAAGCATTTACGACATTTAATTGCTCATCAGGAAAGCTATCATCAATAGGTAGTGGGTCATCAAGAACATTTTCTAACCAAGATAGATTGTCTGCAACGGGGTTCTCAGCTCCCTTTCTGTCAACAATATGTAGGTCAAATTCTTGTAGCAAGACAACCCATCTAATAAGTCTAGGTTTAGCATCTTTCTTTTCCATAAGATATTTAATAGCAGCATGATCAGTGTGAATAGTTACTTTAGAATCAACAATATAATTTCTGAACTTATCACAAGCAAATACAACTGCTAAGAATTCTTTTTCAGTAGTAGCATAATTTTTTTGAGCATTGTCTAGGGTTTTACTAGCATATTGAATAACGTTTAATTTCTTATCAACTCTTTGCCCTAGAACAACACCTACATCATAATCACTAGCATCACACATAATTTCAAAGGGTAAATTCCAATCATGTGGCTGAATGATAGGTGCAGATATCAATGCTTTCTTAAGTATTTCAAATGCTTCTACACAATCATCATCAAAGACAAATGGTATATCTTTTTGTAATAAATTATTCATAGGTCGAGAAATTTTTGAGAAGTCCTTAATGAACCTCCTATAAAATCCGGCGTGACCAAGGAAACTTCTTATACCTTTGATGTCCTTGGGGCATGGCATCTTTTCAATAGCATCAACCTTGGCTTTGTCAACTCCAATACCTCTTTCAGAAACTTTATGCCCCAAGACAATACCTTCATTAACCATAAAGTGGCACTTTTCCCAATTTAAGGCAAGATTAGTTTCTTCACATATCTGCAAAACTCGATCAAGGTTGCTCAAGCAATCATCAAAAGAAGATCCATAGACGGAGAAATCGTCCATGAAAACCTCACAAATCTTTTCACAAAAGTCAGAGAATATATCCATCATGCATCTTTGAAAGGTAGCAGGTGCATTACATAAACCAAAAGGCATACATCTATAAGCAAAAGTACCAAAAGGGCAAGTAAAAGTAGTCTTTGATTGATCCTTGGCTGACACAGGTATTTGACAGAAACAAGAATAACCATCTAGAAAGCAAAAATGTGTATGTTTGGATAATCTTTCTAGCATTTGATCGATAAAAGGTAAGGGGTAATGATCCTTTTTAGTGGCCTTATTTAATTTGTGGAAATCAATTACCATCCTATAACCTGTAATAATTATTTGAGGAATCAATTCATCTTTGTCATTAGGAATGACAGTAATACCTCCCTTCTTAGGGACACAATGGACAGGACTTACTCACTGACTGTCAGCAACGGGATAGATTATACCTGCCTCAAGGAGCTTTGGTATTTCCTTTCTTACCACTTCTTTCATTTTAGGATTCAGCCGTCGTTGATGATCACGAACTGGTTTAGCATCTTCTTCCAAATTTATTTTATGGTGACATAGAGTGGGACTAATGCCCTTAAGATCATCAAGAGTATACCCAATAGTAGCACGATGCTTCTTCAGAGTTTTCAATAATCTCTCTTCCTCATGCACTGAAAGGTTAGCACCAATAATGACAGGATATATCTTTTTCTCATCAAGATAAGCATATTTAAGAGTATCACGCAATGGTTTAAGCTCAAACACAGGATCACCCTTGGGTGGAGGAGGATCCCCTAGGATTTCAACAGGCAAATTGTGTTTCAGAATAGGTTCCTGTTTAAAGAATACTTCATCTATTTCCCTTCTTTCATTCATAAACATATCATTTTCATGGTCTAGCAAATATTGTTCTAAAGGATCACTAGGAGGTACGGCAATAGAAGCAAGACAAATAATTTCATCCTTACTAGGTAGTTCTTATTCACGGTGTTGTCTACTAAATTTAGAGAAATTAAATTCATGAGACATATCATCTAAACCGATAGTAACAACATCCTTTTTGCAATCTATCTTAGCATTAAGAGTGTTCAAGAAGTGTCTACCAACAAATAATGGGACAAAAGCTATCTTGTGGGGAACCAAGAACAAGAAAATCAGCAGGATATTTAGTTTTCCCACACAAGACTTCAACATCTCTAACAATTCCCATTGGTGAAATAGTATCTCTACTGGCAAGTTTAATTGTGACATCAATATCTTCTATCTCAGCAGGTGCAATATCATGCATAATTTCTTTGTATAAGTCGTAAGGTATTGCACTAGCAGTAGCACCCATATCACATAAGCCATGATAACAATGATCTCCTATTTTAACAGAAATAACAGGCATGCCTACCACATGTCTGTTTTTATCTTTTGCACAAGGTTTAGCAATTCTAGCAGTCTCATCAAGGAAATGAATAACATGCCCATCAATATTATCAGACAAGAGATCTTTAACAATAGCAATATCAGGTTGAACTTTAATTTGCTCGGGAGGTGTATAAGTTTTAATATTGCTTTTATGAACCACAGTTGAAGCTTTAGCATGATCCTTTATCCTAACAGGAAATGGTGGTTTCTCAACATAAACAGTAGGAACAACAAGATCATTATAAGTGATAGTGTTTTCTTCAAATTTAATAGGTGCAACTACTTTTACTTCTATGGGAGGATGATATTTAAACCACTTCTCCCTAGGGAGATCAACATGAGTAGCAAAAGATTCACAGAAAGAAGCTACTATCTCAGAGTCAAGTCCATATTTAGTGCTAAATTTACGGAAAACGCCGGTATCCATAAAAGATTTAACACAATCATATTTAGGTGTCATACCTGACTCCTTAACTTTGTTGAGGTCACAATCTTCAGAGTTGCGTTTAATTCTTTCAAATAAATCCCATTTGAATTCAATAGTCTTCATCATAAAAGAGCCAACACAAGAAGTATCGAGCATGATGCGATTGTTACCAGAAAGCCGAGCATAAATTTTTTGAATAATCATCTCTCTTGAGAGCTCATGATTGGGGCATGAATATAACATTGATTTAAGCCTCCCCCAACCTTGAGCGATGCTTTCTCCTTCGCGAGGCCAAAAATTATAAATATATTTGTGATCACGATGAACAAGATGCATAGGATAAAACTTCTGATGAAATTCCAATTTCAATCATTTGTAGTTCCATGACCCCGTATCATCACATAGACTATACCATGTCAATGCATCTTCCTTTAAAGGTAAAGGGAATACCTTCTTAATAACATATTCGGGTACACCTGCAAGCTTAAATAATCCACAAACTTCATCCACATATATTAGGTGCTCATCAGGATGCTTTGTTCCATCTCCTGCAAAAGGATTACCTAGCAGTTTTTCTATCATACCCGAAGGAATTTCAAAGAAGACATTTTCATTTTCATTAGGTTCAATAGGTTGAGGATCAACCCTTTGCTCTACTGGTCGGGGTGAAGATACCCCGAACAAGCCCCTCAAAGGATTACTTTCCATAGTAACAAGTGACAGTAAATTTCAGCACACTATATAAATCTTTCCTTTCCAAATTCCACCTACCAAAGGCACTTCACTCCCCGGCAATGGCGCTAGAAAAGAGTCTTGATGACCCACAAGTATAGGGGATATATCGTAGTCCTTTCGATAAGTAAGAGTGTCGAACCCAATGAGGAGCAGAAGGAAATGATAAGCGGTTTCCAGCAAGGTATTCTCTGCAAGTACTTAAATAAGTGGTAACAGATAGTTTTGTGATAGGATAATTTGTAACAAGCAACAAGTAACAAAAGTAAATAAAGTGCAGCAAGGTAGCCCAATCTTTTTTGAGCAAAGGACAAGCCTGGACAAACTCTTATATAGAGAAAAGCGCTCCCGAGGACACATGGGAATATCATCAAGCTAGTTTTCATCACATTCATATGATTCGCGTTCGGTACATTGATCATTTGGTATGTGGGTGGACCGGTGCTTGGGTACTGTCCATACTTGGACAAGCATCCCACTTATGATTAACCTCTATTGCAAGCATCCTCAACTACAATAAAAGTATTAAGGTAAACCTAACCATAGCATGAAACATATGGATCCAAATCAGCCCCTTACGAAGTAACACATAAACTAGGGTTTAAGCTTCTGTCACTCTAGCAACCCATCATCTACTTATTACTTCCCAATGCCTTCCTCTAAGCCCAAATAATGGTGAAGTGTTATGTAGTCGACCTTCACATAACACCACTAGAGGAGAGACAACATACATCTCATCAAAATATCAAACGACTACCAAATTCACATGACTACTAATAGCAAGACTTCTCCCATGTCCTCAGGAACAAACATAACTACTCACAAAGCATATTCATGTTCATAATTAGAGGGGTATTAATATGCATATAGGATCTGAAAATATGATATTCCACCAAATAAACCAACTAGCATCAACTACAAGGAGTAATTAAAACTACTAGCAACCTACTAGTACCAATCCCGGACTTGGAGACAAGAATTGGATACAAGAGATGAACTAGGGTTTTGAGAGGAGATAGTGCTGGTGAATATGTTGATGGAGATTGCCATCTCCCGGTGAGAGGAGCGTTGGTGATGATTTCCTCCTCCCGGAGGGAAGTTTCCCGGCAGAACAGCTCCGCCAGAGCCCTAGATTGGTTCCGCTAAGGTTCTGCCTCGTGGCGGCGGAGTTTCGTCCGAGGAGATGGCTTATGATTTTTTCCTCATCGAAAGACTCCATATAGCAGAAGATGGCCATCGGAGGGCCACTAGGGGGCCCACGAGGTAGGGGGGCGCGCCCAGGGGGTAGGGCGCGCCCCCCATGCTCGTGGACAGGGTGTGCCCCTCCCTGGTGAACTTCTTGCGCTCAGTATTTTTTATATGTTCTGAAAACGTCTTCCGTGAAGTTTCCGGACTTTTGGAGCTGTGTGCAGAATATGTCTCTAATATTTTCTCCTTTTCCAGCCCAGAATCCTAGCTGCCAGCATTCTCCCTCTTTATGTAAACCTTGTAAAATAAGAGAGAATAGGCATAAGTATTGTGACATAATGTGCAATAACAGCCCATAATGCAATAAATATCGATATAAAAGCATGATTCAAAATGGACGTATCAGTGTTCCATTGGTAGCTTGACGCCTCTGCCCCGATGTTAGATTCAACATCCATGTGACACTATCGGGGTTTGGCATCTCGCTGCCCTGGGTATCTTCATCCATGACCTCCTCTTCACCGTGTTTGGTGCAACATGTATATCCATCCATGAATCCCCTAGAGACTAAGTTCATCTGGACATATGCAACGTCATTTCACTCTCCATTGGCACAATCAGTACATTGACATGTAATCCGCATCACCAATTCTCCTCTTTGTACTTTCAGCCAAATTCAAGATCTCTGTCATGCCACTGATAAAATCTGCGGTTTTCCGATTCTTCATCCATCGAGATCGTACCATCTACAGCACACAAATGGTAATTAAAAACAAAACAACAACATTAATACACGGATTAACAGCTGCCCAAAGATGCATGCATAAATCACAAGGTTTTATTTTAATAATTACTGAGGGCGCTCCATGTTGTTATCCAGACGTGCAATGAGAAAAATTAATGGCCAGTCAATTTACACGCAGAGTACTAGTTACAACAATATAGTTAGGAATTGAATACCTTAATTTAGCCACTCACGAAATGAATACTATAATTAATTAGTCGCGCAGCGACCTCCACCAAGCACACAGACAAGCGCGATGTGGCGGCATGCCGAGAAAATGGGGTCGAGAAGCAAAGCTTAGTGCGGCTGCCACCTATAGTTCGACCTCCACTATCTCGCCAACGACTACGATGGATGTGAACGAATCACGCCGCCGCCGACCTCGATGGTTGATCTCCTCCTATCTCTCGCCGCAGACTGAGGATTGACCTCCTATGACGCCGCCACCGCCCACCGACCGAGGATTGACCTCTTCTCCGGTAGCCGCTGCCTAGGCCGCCGCCGCCATCTCTATATGCAGAGCGGCTGTTTACATGGTATATCACCGTAACTCAATTATATGGACAGGGTAGTACATCGCATACGGTTATGTAACGGCAACCGTTTCTAACCTACGTTGTCTTCTCACATGGTTTGTTGTGGAAATCGCGTGTGACGTTGTAATACCAAACACGAACGACATGTACAAACAGTGTGCCGTATACAACATATATATAGTGCCATTAGTAGTTCCCGACCGTTAGCTTATCTCCACAGTTTCCCCATTTCCCCCAAATCCCTACATAGCCTCCAGATTCCCTCGCATGGTGCTGACACTGGGGGAATGGGGACAAGTGGTGCCGATGGTTTCGATGCGGCTGCTCCTGCTCATATCGCCGCCACGTCGGCGGTTGCCGCCGAGCACTTGCCTAACATCATCAGAAGGAAGGTGTACTACGGATCTGAATCGTCCTGTCAGGTTCCAATATATCCCGATATGTTTTAGCATGTCCAAAGTATAGCTCCTTGCTGAATCCATCCTGAATGACCCGCCCCCCAGGAAAGCGATC
Organism: Triticum urartu; assembly: GCF_003073215.2. Classification (NCBI taxonomy): domain Eukaryota; kingdom Viridiplantae; phylum Streptophyta; class Magnoliopsida; order Poales; family Poaceae; genus Triticum; species Triticum urartu. The sequence continues at coordinate 149,468,946 of NC_053026.1, read as the reverse complement.
TGCCACCGGATCCGGAGCTTGACTCCAGACTCCCGCAACACGAGTTCGACTCCGAGTTTAGCGCCACCGAGAAGTACAAAAGCTAAGTTGTGTGCACGGGAACACTCCCGCTCGACGTGTATGCACGGAGGGATTCAACATTGGCAGGAGGTTTCTCAGTTGCCCCTTAGAGATTACTGCTAATTAAGTTCATCATTTTACTTCGTTTAGTGCTACCGCTCATCTAGAATACTATTTAACATTGGCAGGTTATATGAGTCTTGTGCCTTTGTTAACTGGCTGGATGAAAAATGGCATGGCAGGGCTCGGACTGTTATCACCAAGCTCGCAGAAGATAACATAAAGCTGAAGAAGAAACTGGCTGATCTAGAATGTACAATCAGTAGCATGAAGCAGGAAAGAATCAATCATAGGAAGCAGATGAAAGGAAGAGAGAAGAAGGAACTAGCATGTGTTCTAAGTGTTTTTTGCAATGATGATTAGGCGTTTTCTTTGACAGTATTGCTAAAGCACATCTAGATGTGCTCTAAGTAATGCACATCAAGTTCTTATGCCATTGATGTTACGCGAAGATTCGCGCAGATATTTTTCTTTTTCTTTTTTCATTTCTTTCCTAGTTTGATTATTACTGGATTTATCAATAAGAACAGCACAATGTATTGCTTGCCAACTGTCCTACACCGTTCGTACCAGTACCGGTGCATAATCCCAAAACTCGTTCTTATTTTTGTCCTGAAAAAGGAAACCGGCCAAATACCCAATAGGAGACCTGCGCAACCGCGGGAATTTGGAGCGACTGGGTATAATTGCGGTTCATTATATCAGCTATTAGATAATACGTCAACCCCCACTTCAATCCCCCCCCCCCCCCCCCCCCCCCGCGCGCAAGAAAAAAAGCTCCGCTTCAATTGGAAGTTACTCTTATCTGCATACCCCCGTGTTTAAATGTCCACCATCTTCATCGTCCCTGGCAGGCCACGCTACACACTGGCACACAATCTGCAGCCACGTCGAGCGACAGCGAGGACGACAGTTCGGCCAGTAGTCTAGCGCCTGATGATTAGTCAACATCGGAATCATCCCGCTCGTCTTCCATGAGTCGGGCATCGAGCCCAGACCTCGACTATATCCGGTTTATGGAAGGGACGCCGGCTCTAGAGTCGTTAGATGACAGCCAGACGGACGAGGAGCTGTCGGAGGACAAAGAAGAGGACGACGATGATGATGAGGAGGAATGGTCAAACAAGGAGGAGGACGACGATGACAACAACGACGATGACGTTGGCGGCGGCGATGAAAAGCCAACGATCGGCGGCTGGAAGCGTCCTCGCCAAAACGATGTCACAGGGCTATCCAACAACAACAACAATAATAAGAAGAAGGACTAAATTAAGCAGACTGTATATATCTCTGTTCATCCTGTCAATCTCATCGCAGACGGTTAGTAATATGTATTCGACAAAGATCTTCTATATTATCGTCCACATGTTCGTCTATTGAACTGTGTGCCCCGATGAGCACACAATTCACAGAAAAGACCGTATGGGCTGTCTATAATGATCACACACAATTCTGATTACCGACATGTTTGCCGGGTATCACACACATCTTGTTACGCCAAATCGTTTGTGTTCACCTCAATCATCGCAAACGGTTCATCGAGTGAACTGTATACCGTATATCGCACACATCTTGATCTGGCTGCCCATTTCTGTTGTTCTGTCCCATCGCAAACAGTTTGTATAGATCAACCGTATGCCCTTCATCGCACACGCAACTAAAATCTGAACCGTGTTTGATGCATCCTCCATCACAAACGTTTTGCACCTTTTTAGACGGTTTTCATACACCACCGTTTGCGATTATTGCATCGCACACAGTTTCTCGAATGGTCTCTGATCGTAGTGTCGCGTTGGCAGCATCCTGCAGTGTGATCTCTGCACCCTCTCGGTAATGCACATCACTATGAGCCTCGCAAGCAATGTGTCTAATGAGTTAGCCACGGGATGATGCATTATAGAACGAGTAAATAGACTTGCCGGTGACGAGATTTAACTAGGTATGATGATACTGACGATCAAATCTCAGGCAAGTAACATACTGATGACAAAGGGAACAACATATGTTGTTATGCGGTTTGATCGATAAAGATCTTCGTAGAATATGTAGGAACCAATATGAACATCTAGGTTCCGCTATTGGTTATTCACCGGAGATGTGTGTCGGTCATGTCTACATAGTTCTTGAACCTGTAGGGTCCGCACGCTTAACATTCGATGACGATTTGTATTACGAGTTTCGTGTTTTGAGGATCCGAAGTTTGTTCGGAGTCCCGAAATGGTCGAGACATAAAGATTCATATATTGGCAGGCTACATTCAGACACCGGAATCGTTCGGGTCGTTTCGGATAAGTTTCAAAGTACCAGGGGTTACCGGAACCCCCCTCCCCCGGGAGGTTACCATGGACCTTAGTGGAGAAGAGAGAGGGCTGACCAGGAGGTGGCGCACGCCCCCCCTTACCCAGTCTGAATTGGACAAGGTGTGCGGGCGGCGCCCCCCTCCTTCCTTCTCTCCTCTTCCTCCTTCCCTTCTTCTCCTACTTGGAATAGGAAAGGGGGGATCAAATCCTACTTGGACCGAGAGTCCAAGTAAGACTCCCCCCATGGGGCACCCCCCTAGGGCCGGCCACCTCTCCTCCCCCCTTTATATACGTGGGAGGGGGCACCCCAAAGGCACACCAAGTCTTCTCTTAGCCGTGTGCGGTGCCCCCTCCATAGTTACAGACCTCGGTCATATCGTCGTAGTGCTTAGGCGAAGCCCTGCGGCGGTAATTTCATCATCACCGTCATCACTCCATCATGCTGACGGAACTCTCCCTCGTCCTCAACTGGATCAAGAGATCGAGGAACGTCACCGAGCTGAACGTGTGCTGAACGCGGAGGTGCCATACGTTCGGTGCTTGGATCGGTTGGATCGCGATGTTACATCCCTAGTTCGGGTATGCTCTGGGCTAGCTAGTCATTTGTTGCATCATGTTGCAATTTTGTTTAAAGTTGAAATGGGGATTGATCAAACCATAGCACCAGAAAGAATTCAATAGGTTCAAATAAAATATTTTTCAATGAACCCAAAATGCCCTTCAGAAAAGTTCATAATTTTTGACTTGGCTAAAAACCTCTGCCAAAAATGCTGCGCATATTTCTAGGACATCCTGGAATTTTGAATTAATCCATATCGTATTTGAATTGGAGCAAATAAAATCTATATATAATTTTATATCTTCAAATGTTTTCAAATTAATTATGGGTCTCTGGAATAACTCAGTTAACATCCACAATAATTTTCAGCATTTGTAAAAATGATTTGGTGCTAGAACTAAATCAAAACAAACAAAACAAAAATAGAAAACAAAACAGAAATGGGAAAAAGAAGAGAGAGAAGACCTACCGTGGCCCAGCACTGTGACAGCCCAACCGGCCCGACTAGCCCAGTGGCCAGTCATCATTCTCCTCTTGCGAGGAGGACGCTGAGAGCATGCTCGCCGCGCGCGTGCACACGCCTGCCTGCTCCTGCTTGCCGCTTCTCCCTAGATGCCACTGGAGACGCCACGCACACTACTGGCCTCTCTCTCACTCTCACACGTGCCTCCCCTCTCTTTGCTCTCTCTCTCTTGACCGGACCCGGATGCACCCGAGGCCGCCGCCGAGCACCGCCGTGGCCACAGCCGTCCCCGTGCCTCTTTGTGTTGTCCCCGCCATCCGCCTCGACGCCATGAAGCTTCCCCCTCAACAAGCGCAAGACCGGATGCCCTGCATCACCGATTATGCCATCATCCTCATCCTCTGCATCCGACGACCGCTGCCGTCGATTCGCCGTCTCCACCGCCTCCTCATGCCCATTGAGTTGTTCTATGACCTCCCTGTGAGCTTCTGCCCCATTCCTCTCTCTCCCCACAACTGTTTCCTTTCCCTAACCGCACTAGCCACCACACCCATGACCTCGCAGCCGCCGTACATGTCACCGCCATAGCCACAGCCACCGCAGCTCGTGTCCGAGGACACCACCATGCTCATCATGTCCTCATGAGCCTGTAGACACCCGCAGAGCCTCCTCCTGTGCTCTGTAGCACCATCCCGAGAATGCCCGAGCTGCTGCCGTCACTGAACATCATCGCCGGCATCGATTCCGGTGACCCCATGACGTGCTGCTGCCTCCACTAGATGCGCGGGAGCAAGGGCTATCGCCCGGTGCCCTCGGCACGTTCATCCAACGCCCACAACGCTATTCTGGCGAGCCGCCGCCGCACCGTGAGGTCGCCAGCGTCCAACTCCGGTGACTGGTGACGTGGTACCGTCATTAGTGCCTAACCAACCCCCTAGAGTCACTGAAAGTGGGCCCTAGTGCATGTTAATTAGTTTAGTTAGGTTTAGTTAAATCTTGTTAGACACCGTGTCACTGTCGTGCGGACCCCACACGTGAGCTTTGACCAAGGCAACCCCGTTGAACAGCTAATGTCAGCATGAGGTCATGCTAACGCAGTAAATGTTTTCTAGATATTTAATAAATCAGAAATGATTTATTTAATTCAGAAAATGTCCTAAACTTCTAAAATTCATAGAAAATAAAACTGTAACTCCAAAGGAAAGAAGTTATATATGAAAAATGATTAGAAAAATCCAATCTATCCATCTATACCTTTTCCATGCATGTTTGAACAACTTATAGCTGGTGAATTTGACAAATCAAATAAATGTCATTTGCATATCCACACATGGAGTTGTAATTTGAATCTTGGATTCAAACCAACTTCATTTAAATTGTTGCTAGTTGCATTAGCTCAATCAAAAGCATATTGCCTTGTCATAATCATGCATCATATTGTTGCATTGCATTGATTGTGTTCCTTCTCTGTTGCCGGTGTTTGTTCCCTCTCGGTAGCAGACGATTTCGACGATGAGTTCGATGACACCGATGAAGAACTATTCTATCTTCAAAAGTGCTAGGCAAGCAAAACCCCCTTTTTCATTCCGATACAATCCCACTCTCTCACTCCTTCTCTCTTCTACTGCATTAGGAAAACAATGATTCAACTGTTACATGCTGCCATAGTTGAACCCCTTTCCTTTGCATGACCTGTCATTGCCATAGTAAATAGATGAAACCCACTACCATGAGTAGGAGTTGTTTGAGCCCTGATGTGGCTACTCAATCATGCTTGTTTGTCATGCCTGCTACTTCTTAGAGTTGAGTCAGGTATGATTCATCGGGGATGAATTGGAGGTGTGTGAATATGTCCTACAGTTGAGAGCTAAATGTGTGAACACAATTTGGTAAAGGTAGCGGTGAGAGGCCATGTAGGATTACATGGTGGCTTGTCTCATTGAAACCATCCTCGGGAACTGAGTTCTGCGTCTGTGATCCAAGACAGTTACTACCATACATTGGATTCCCGTAACTCGACCCCTCTCGGCTTATTAATCACCTCGATATCTGTCTAGGAGTTGCAACTAGTTTCTAGTGTTTGTAGGATATGTGTTGGGGGATGTGCGTAGCGCTGACCCTAGGGGTGGGCTATGATGCGGTAGAGACACGAGGCACGGTGTACCGAGACGCCTGTTTGGTGCCTCAGGAACCCTACTCTAATCGTTTGGAGCCGTGAGCGAAACCCTGGCCGGATCTCCTTGCGGATGGAACCTGAATAGGCGATAAACCTAGACTAGAGACTTGTGTGGTTAGTCAGGTCATGCCCGACTCCCTCCCAGGCTTCCGCTTTAAGGTTGATGAGATACACGACGTGTACATGGTGGTAAGTGGCGAGAGCGTGTGTGAAGAAGTACACCCCTGCAGGGTTAACATGATCTATTCGAATAGCCGCGTCCGAGGTAATGGACTACGGGGTTGCTTGTGCAGTTCCTAGACTAGTGAAAGTGGATACTCTAAAATGCTCAAGATAAGCGTGAGTGCTATGGATGGCCTTCTCGTAGGGAGGCAGGAGCGGATCCATAGTGGTGTATTCATATGGTGAATATGTGGACTCGTGTGCACCACCTCAAAAGAGTTATTTGAAGTCGTAGTACAGGATAGCCACTAAGTCAAAGGTGCCTTTCTACAGTCAAACTACACCACCCCTTTTCTTGATACTCATGCATATGTAGCTAGTTCTAATGTAAGTCTTGTTGGGTACATTTGTACTCACGTTTGCCTAATTTAAGCTATAAGGACCCCGATCCTAAGTCACACCGATCTAGCATGTAACATATCATATCACATTGCAGCCTCACGCATGGTATTCCCACAGGTGCCACCTTACCAGGCCCGGGACCATTTGCGCCTTTTGGCTCACGTATATGATAGTGTCGCTAGCATCCATATGACAGAGAACCCGGGCAGACAAGACTAGTCGTAAACCCAAAGTGGCACTAACTTACAGGGACATGCATACATGACCCAGCAACGAACGTCTCGGTCATCAACATATGAACCCAAGTCGTAGCATGCTACAAGGACTTAAAGGAACAACGCGTGACATTTCCTCGAAGGGACAGACACAGGAACGAAGATGGACACATGCTGGCCAGCCTAAGTGTTTCAGAGCAGTAGCAAGCTACCATGGCTCAGTGGAAGCAATAGGAGACATTTCCCAGTAAGAGAGGCTACCAAGAATAAACAAACTAGGTTGTCGGATCCCACACATACCAAACATTTCATTCACATACACACAATATGCTCGATATGTGTAAATACAACATGGCATCACAACAAAACTCTACAACTCAAAGTATTTATTCATTAGGCTCCGAGGAGCCAGATATTAAAAACATGTGTTGGATGACCGAGCATTCAAGGCATCAAAAAAATAAGCACATGCGGAAGCTTAACTTGTGTGAGTATAGACAACTACAAATGCAAAAGGCTGAGAAGCCTGACTATCTACAAGACCCTACCAAGGGCACAAGATCGTAGCTGAGGTAACAAGCTAAAAGTCAATGTCCCCGCAGAACTACTAGTGAGACCGAAGTCTCTCTGCAAAAACATTTGGATCCGACAACCTAGTTGTTTATTCTTGGTAGCCTCTCTTACCGGGAAATGTCTCCTGGTGCTTCCACTGAGCCATGGTAGCTTGCTACTGCTCTGGAACACTTAGGCTGGCCGGCATGTGTCCTTCTTCGTTCCTGTGTCTGTCCCTTCGGGGAAATGTCACGTGTTGTTCCTTTATGTCCTTGTAGCTTGCTACGACATGGGTTCATACGTTCATGACCGACATGTTCATTGCTGGGTCATGTATGCCTCTCCCTGTAAGTTAGTGCCACTTTGGGTTTACGACTAGTCATGTCTGCTCGGGTTCTCTGTCATATGGATGCTAGCAACACTATCATATATGTGAGCCAAAAGGCGCAATGGTCCCAGGCCAGGTAAGGTGGCACCTGTGGGAGTACCATGTGTGAGGCCGCAAAGTGATATGATGTGTTACATGCCAGATTGGTGTGACTTAGGATCAGGGTCCTGACATATTTAGTATCAGAGCCTGACTGCCTATAGGATTACCAAGCCAAACTAGTCGAAGTTGAGTATAGAAATTCTTTAGTTATGTAAGGGAATTGATTGTGGAAGGGAACGTAAGGCTCTTTGCTCCTTTACCTTATGCCCTTCTGATCTGAGTCAGACTCTTCTTTTCTATGGGGATTAAGAACTAGGCTTCTTGTCTTTCTATCAGGATCACGTGTTACTAATACGTAGACTTATAGGATTGATGGTTTCGAGTCTCATTTCAGTTCTTACTACTTCCGTATGCTGATAGTTGATTTCGAAACCTTGATATTGTGATGCTAAGTGGTTATTCCACCATTTTGCAGGATGTCTCAAATCTTTTTGAACATTTACATCCGTTATGTTGTCTGAGTCATCCCAGGTTTCTAAATTCATTTGCAAATCCCTTCTTTTGCTCTCGATGTTCCTTGGGCCATATTAACCACACTAATTGACAAGTTGAGGTACTCCATTGCCTTGGCGTATATGTTGAAGCCATTATTATTACCCTAGGCTTCTTAGAGAACCACCCAGTAATCTAGCAATGCTTTATATTCCAAGTGTGATGATTCTGGACATCATTCTCGAAAGCATCCCGTGATGCCATTTAGTTAGTAGGCATTCTATTCCTGGGTTCTTAAACCCGAGATTAACCCTACTTACTTCATGTTAATAGTGTTTGCTAGTTCCCTTAGGATATTAGTAACCTTTGCGATAGTCCACGAGGTCCGTGGTATTTTCCTCTTCCAAATACCATGAACTACTTGTGGCAGAAGTTCCTCGTTGAACCGAAAGATCACAACACGAGTGCTCTTGGTGAGTTCTCCATTCTACATTGTGAATCTGCCAGTCCTACCTTTCTGCATGGGTTATTCAGAAGAAATATGTTGAAATCTTTCGGCATACTAATCTATGCATCCACAACTCAGACAATCATATGTTCTTTGAGTTGTCCCTCTTCAGTTATATTCCAACCATCACCTATCAAATGATAGTCAGGAGTAGTTGTGCATTCGTGTTATCGATGTATAGTATTTATGTGATCCGTTAAGCCATCTATGAAGGAATGACTAGGACAAACAAACTCCAGTGCCTAATCAATTTCCTGGACTAGTCAAAGTAGTTGTATTTCGCAGATGAAAATGCCAATCCATCTTTTGTTCTATTCTACCTTGGAGTATTACCCCTTTATGTCAGGATTGTCATGAGAATTGCACAACCTCTTATGAATTCTTGACGCAGTTATACTTCTCGCCATCATTATTCATTCCTCTGTCCTGTGTTGTTGTAACCGGAATGCGGACAAGTGAACTGTGATGTGTGAAATCAATACTCCTAGCAACCTCGTTGCTTGGTAGTTAATGGACAATACTCTCACTCTTAGCGTGCTGGTTATTGAATCATCATACTAAGTTTGATCGTGCTACCTAGTCCTTATTTCTGGTGTACTCTTCGATCAATGAGTTAGGATTGTGTCAATCCCTCGCTCTTTTGATCATATCATCTTGCCTTGACAAGCAAGATTGTTCCCGAGCTTAATAACATATCGGTGGTTCATGATCTTCTAAATATCCTCTCGGAAGTATCACCAGGTTGTCCCCTGGCTGTTATATTGAGCTCGCGATCAAGTTGGTTTTCTTATAAACCACCCCTTCTCAAAGAATCTGTGCTGAATACCCCTGAGCTAGTTGGATAAGCTAAACAACAACTTGGAGAGTTGGAAGATAAAGCTTTATCCGACTTAGTTCATCTCTAAGGGATATATTTTGTGTGCATGTTGAAGAAAGATGATATCTTCATCGATTGGTCCTCGTGATCAGTTATTGGATCTATTGTCTTGTCCAAACTTTGATTTGAGTGTGGGCTATTCTTAAATCAAATCATAACCAATGATGTTCATAATGTTGTCTTACTCGTGGTTGATTCCTCGAGCATACACCATTACATCCTTTGGTCTGACCAATGCTATCACCGTGTTCACTTAGTTGTGGAATTCCATCTATATGGAAGCCTGGATGGTTTGTTGTTCAGCCCATTGAAAACATTTTCATCTTGTCCATGATTCATGTTGAACATCTAAGGTAGTGTTGGAAACTTTTGAAAGCATTTTCTTCATGCTAGCTCATGAAGTTTATGTTTTGATGGAAGAAGTGAGTTCCTCTAACTCACATGCATATGATGCAAATAGCCGCCGTGAATTTGAGAAAGTTTGTTTTGCTTCCTCTAGAATCATCCCAAGTTAGTCATGCACATGTGCGAAGTATTCTGTGGTTTGGAGACTTGCAACCTCCATCCGACATATGTAATTCCTAGCACACCAAGCCACTGACTGATTTGTTTTAGGAAAAGGAGTTAAATGCTAATCCATGGTAACGCACAAGACATCTATATCCTCAATGATGGTTCCCAACCAGAACTCGGTAGTATTTTTGTTGTAAGACTACTATGTGGTCATGCTTTTCCGGGACAGCGTGTTCACATGTGTGTAGCAGAACCAGCTCATGTTTTGGAGCTTACTATCGTAGTTTGTTTCCCGAGAATCTTGCAATATCACCTCGTCGATTTGTGTTGCAACCTTTCACTTTCAGACATGCTGAGTCTAGAAATCCTGACACAAACCAGATCTGAATCTCGGGTAGATATGATGGTTGAAATTTTTTCCAAGAACTATAGTATTGGTCTCTCTGTAACCGATAAAGTGGATGTTGTGGCTAACCCACCTAGCCAGAAGGCCAACTATGGAAGTATCTTGATTCGGCAATTTAGCCACCTCCCCATGAGGATGTCATATGACTTATTCTAGGAGTTGTTCCTTATGGATCCTTTGTCTTCCCGAAGTCCAACCTATACTTGATGGCCACGTTAATGCTTTAAGTATGACTGTGGTATGTAGAACGTCAAGGAGAACATTAGAAGCAGAGTGCTAAATGTCTCTCGGTCGATCATCCAGATTTTGTCTCCTTGGCATTCTCCATCATTGTTCATCATGGTAGTATGATGTGTTACCAGGATCCTTGGCACGGATGCTGGTAAGATCTTTATGAGTATGGAAATGCTCAAGTTCTTGAAAGCACGCTCGGTTAGTAGGTTATATCCTCGGTATTAATTGGAATGTGCCTTCCGTTTGCCGAGTTGTTCTATAACTCTAGTTTCTTTTCCAAACTGAGTATGCCATTCCTTCGAACTCCTTCAAATGATCATTCATGAACTGCCTTAGCATAGTATTAATATTTTCAATGATCCTTATATCAAAAGTAATTCTTTTTTCCACTTAAGGAAATAGTTCTTCCAGTCACCTTCCGTAAGGTGCCCCACTATGGTATTAAGGGCAATATATCTCCTCGCTAGTCTGAAACTAGTGCACCATCTTCTTCAGTGTGAATTGTTGCCTACCGAATTAAGCAATCGCCATCTATTTCCTTTCACCCCTGATGTGTGTCTTGTGTCTCAGCTCAAGAGACATTCTTTTGTATCACTCCATGAGTTGATCCTGTATTGCTCGATCTTTGAGAAGATCGATTCTTCTAGAGTTTTCCTTTCTTCTGGTTGTCATGTTGGATGGAGGTCTCAGAGCAAGACGTTGAGACAAAGATGATGATCGAATCAATGTTCATATGAAGTGCAACCTGCATTGCGAAGATTGTGCTAGAATTGTGTCCCCTCTGTCTTCTTACCTCATGTCTTAAATCTTGGGACGAGATTCTTGTTTAGTGGGGGTGAGTTGTCACATCCCTAGTTCTAGTATGCTCTAGGCTAGCTAGTCATTTGTTGCATCATGTTTCAATTTTGCTTAAAGTTGAAATGGGGATTGATCAAACCCTAGCACCAAAAAGAATTCAATAGATTCAAATAATTTTTTTTCAATGAACCCAAAATGCCCTTCAGAAAAGTTCAGCATTTTTGACTTGGCTAAAAACCTCTGCCAAAAATGGCGCACATATTTCTAGGACATCTTGGATTTTTGAATTGGAGAAAACAAAATCTATAAATAATTTTATAGCTCCAAATGTTTTGAAATTAATTGTGGGTCTCTGGAATAACTCAGTTAACATCCACAATAATTTTGAGCATTTATTAAAATGATTTAGTGCTGGAACTAAATCAAAACAAACAGAACGAAAATAGAAAACAAAACAAAAATAGGAAAGAGAAGAGAGAGAAGACCTACCGTGGCCCAGCACTGTGACAGCCCAACCGGCCCGACTGGCCTAGTGGCCAGTCATTGTTCTCCTCTTGCCAGGAGGACTCTGAGAGCATGCTCACCGCGTGCGTGCACACCCCTGCCAGCTCCTGCTTGCCGCTTCTCCCTGGATGCACCTGGAGATGCCACGCACACCCCTGGCCTCTCTCTCACTCTCTCCTGTGCCTACCCCCTCTCTGCTCTTTGTCTTGACCGGACCAGGATGCACCCGAGGCCGCCGGCGAGCACCACCGCGGCCACAGCCGTCCCCGCACCTCTCTGTGTTGTCCCCGCCATCCGCCTCGATGCCATGAAGCATTCTCCTCAGCAAGCGCAAGCCCGGACGCCCAGCACCGCCGACTACGTCGTCATCCTCATCCTATGCATCCGACGGCCGCCCCAGTCGATTCGCCGTCTCTGCCGCCTCCCAGAGCCCACTGAGATGCTCTACGACCTCCCTATGAGCTTCTGCCCCATTCCTCTCTCTCCCCACGGCCGTTTCCTTTCCCTAACCGCACTAGTCGCCGCACCCGTGAGCTCGCAGCTGTCGTCCATTTCGCCGCCCTAGCCACAGCCACCGTAGCTCGTGTCCGAGCACACCACTGTGCTCATCATCTCCTCATGAGCCTGTAGACACCCGCAACGCCTCCTCCCGTGCTCTGTCGTGCCACCCCAAGAATTCCTGAGCTGCTGCCGTTGCTGAACCTCGTCGCCGACGTCGATTCCGGTGACCACGTGATGTGCTGCTGCCTCTGCTAGATGCGTGGGAGCAAGGGCTATCGCCCGGTGCCCTCGTCACGTTCATCCGACGCCCAGAGCACAATTCCGGCAAGCTGCCGCCACACTGTAAGGTCGCCGATGTCCAACTCTGGTGACTGGTGATGTGGCACCATCATTAGCGTTAACCAACCCCCTAGAGTCACTGAAAGTGGGCCCTAGTGCCTGTTAATTAGTTAGTTAGGTTTAATTAAATCCTGTTAGACACCGTGTCTCTGACGTGTGGACCCCACATGTGAGGTTTGACCAAGGAAGCACCATTGACCCGCTGACATCATCATGAGGGCATGCTGACACAGTAAATGTTTTCTGGATATTTAATAAATCAGAAATGATTTATTTAATTCAAAAAATTTCCTAAACTTCTAAAATTCATAGTAAATAAACTGTGACTCCAAATAAAATAAGTTATGTATGGAAAATGATCAGAAAAAATCCAATCTATCCATCTGTACCTTTTCCATGCATGTTTGAACAACTTATAGCTGGTGAATTGGACAAATCAAATAAATGGAATTTGCATATCCACATATGGAGTTGGAATTTGAATCTTGGATTCAAACCAACTTCATTTAAATTGTTGCTAGTTGTATTAGCTCAATCAACAGCATATTCCCATGTCATGATCATGCATCATATTGTTGCATTGCATTGATTGTGTTCCTCCTCTGTTGCCGGTGTTTGTTCCCTCTCGGTAGCAGATGATTCCGACGATGAGTTCGATGACACCGATGAAGAACTATTCTATCTTCAAAAGTGCCAGGCAAGATACAATCCCACTCTCTCGCTCGTGCTCTCTTCTGCTGCATTAGGATAACAACAATTCAACTATTACATGCTGCGGTAGTTGAACCCCATTCCTTTGCCTGACCTGTCATTGCCACAGTAAATAGATGAAACCCACTAGCATGAGTAGGAGTTGTTTGTGCCCTGATGTGCTTACTCATTCATGCTTGTTTGTCATGCCTGCTACTGCTTAGAGTTGAGTCAGGTTTGATTCATCAAGGATGAATTGGAGGTGTGTGAACATGTCCTACTGTTGAGAGCTAAGTGTGTGAACACGATTTGGTAAAGGTAGTGGTGAGAGGCCATGTTGGAGTACATGGTGGGTTGTCTCATTGAAACCGTCCTTATGAACTGAGTTCTGTGTCTGTGATCCAAGACAGTTACTACCACATATTGGGTTCCGGTAACTCGACCCCTCTTGGCTTATTAATTGCCTCAATCTCTGTCTAGGAGTTGCAACTAGTTTCTGGTGTTTGTAGGATATGTGTTGGGGGCCGTGCATAGTGCTGACCCTAGGGAGTGGGCTATGATGCGGTAGAGACACGAGGCACGGTGTACCGAGATGCCCGTTTGGTGCCTCGGGAACCCTGCTCTCATCGTTTGGGGCCGTGAGCGAAATCCCGGCCGGATCTCCTTGCGAATGGAAACTGAATAGGCAATAAACCTGGACTAGAGACTTGTGTGATTAGTCAGGTCGTGGCCGACTCCCTCCCCCGGATTCTGCTTGAAGGTTGCCGAGATACACGACGTGTACATGGTGTTAAGTGGCGAGAGCGTGTGTGAAGAAGTACACCCCTGCAGGGTTAACAAGATCTATTCGAATAGCAGCGTCCGCGATAATGTACTACTGGGTTGCTTGTGCAGTTCATAGACAAGTGAAAGTGGATACTGTAAAATGCGCAAGATAAGCGTGAGTGCTATGGATGGCCTTCTCGTAGGGAGACGGGAGCGGATCCATAGTGTTGTATTGATATGGTGAATATGTGGACTTGTGTGTGCCACCTCAAAAGAGTTATTTGCAGTCGTAGTACATGATAGCCACCGAGTCAAAGCTGGCTTGCTGCAGTCAAACTCCACCACCCCCTATGTTGATACTGATGCATATGTAGCTAGTTCTAATGTAAGACTTGCTGGGTACATTTGTACTCACGTTTGCCTAATTTATGTTTTTGCAGAGAGACTTCAGTCTCACTAGTAGTTCCGCATGGACTTCGACGTTTAGCTTGTTACCTCAACTACGATCTTGTTCCCTCGGCAGGTTCTTGTAGATATTCTGGCTTCTCAGCCTTTTTCATTTGTAGTTGTCTATACTCAGACAAGTTAAGCTTCAGCATGTGCTTATTGCTTGTATGACTTGAATGCTGGGTCCTCATACCCATGTTTGTAACATCTGGCTCCTCGGAGCCTAATGAATAAATACTTTGAGTCATAGAGTTTTGTTGGGATTCCATGTTGTATTTGCGCATATCGAGCATATTGTGTGCATGTTAATGAAATGCTTGTGTGTCAGATCATACAACCTAGTTGTTTATTCTTGGTAGCCTCTCATACCGGGAAATGTCTCCTAGTGCTTCCACTGAGCCATGGTAGCATGCTACTAAATCGGAACACTTAGGCTGGCCGGCATGTGTCCTTCTTCATTCATGTGTCTGTCCCTTCGGGGAAATGTCACGTGTTGTTCCTTTAGGTCCTTGTAGCTTGCTACGACTTGGGTTCATACGTTCATGACCGACACGTCCGTTGCTGGGTCATGTATGCCTGTCCCTATAAGTTAGTGCCACTTTGGGTTTACGACTAGTCATGTCGGCTTGGTTTCTCTGTCATATGGATGCTAGCGACACTATCATATACGTGAGACAAAAGGCGCAAACGGTCCCGGGCCAGGTAAGGTGGCGCCCATGGGAATACCATGCATGAGGCTGCAAAGTGATATGATGTGTTACATGCTAGATCAGTGTGACATAGGATCAGGGTCCTGACACGCGAAGACGTTCGACTACATCAACCACGTTACTAAACGCTTCCGCTTTCGGTCTACAAGGGTATGTGGACACATTCTCCCCTGTCGTTGCTATTCATCTCCTAGATAGATCTTGCGTGATCGTAGGATTTTTTTTGAAATACTGCTTTCTCCAACAGTGGCATCCGAGCCAGGTCTATGCATAGATGTGATATGCACAAGTATAACACAAAGAGTTGTGGGCAATAGTAGTCATACTGCTTACCAACAATGTCTTTGATTGGGCGGGATGAAGCAGCCTGGACCGACATTACATGAATGCGTTCATGAGACTGGTTCTACTGACGTGTTTTGCACACAGATGGCTGGCGGGTGTTTGTTTCTCCAACTTTAGTTGAATCGAGTTTGACTACGCCCGGTCCTTGTTGAAGGTTAAAACAACACATTTGACGAAAAATCGTTGTGGCTTTGATGCGTAGGTAAGAAAGGTTCTTGCTAGAAGCCCGTAGCAGCCACGTAAAACTTGCAACAACAAAGTAGAGGACGTCTAACTTGTTTTTGCAGGGTTTGTTGTGACGTGATATGGTCAAGACATGATGATATATAAATTGTTGTATGACATGATCATGTTTTGTTACAGTTATCGGTAACTGGCAGGAGCCATATGGTTTCCACTTTATTGTATGAAATGCAATGGCCATGTAATTGCTTTACTTTATCACTAAGAGGTAGCGATAGTCGTAGAAGCAATGATTGGCGAGATGACAACGATGCTATGATGGAGATCAAGGTGTCAAGCCGGTGACGATGGTGGTCATGACGGTGCTTTGGAGATGAAGATCAAAGGCACAAGATGATGATGGCCATATCATATCACTTATTTTGATTGCATGTGATGTTTATCTTTTATGCATCCTATTTTGCTTAGTTTGGCGGTAGCATTATAAGATGATCTGTCACTAAATTTCAAGGTACAAGTGTTCTCCCTGAGTATGCACCATTGCTACAGTTCGTCGTGCCGAGACACCACGTGATGATCGGGTGTGATAAGCTCTAAGTTCACATACAATGGGTGCAAGCCAGTTTTGCACAAGCAGAATACTCAAGTTAAACTTGGCGAGCCTAGCATATGCAGATATGGCCTTGGAACACTGAGACTGAAAGGTCGAGCATTAATCATATAGTAGATATGATCAACATAGTGATGTTCACCATTGAAAACTTCTCCATCTCACGTGATGCTCGGACATGGTTTAGTTGATATGAATCACGTGCTCATTTAGATGACTAGAGGGATGTCTATCTAAGTGGGAGTTCTTGAGTAATATGATTAATTGAACTTTAAATTATCATGAACTTAGTACCTGATAGTATTTTGCCTGTCTATGTTGTTGTAGATCTACGGCCCGTGCTACCGTTCCTTTGAATTTTAATGCGTTCCTAGAGAAAGCTAAGTTGAAAGATGATGGTAGCAACTACACGGACTGGGTCCGTAACATGAGGATTATCCTCATTGCTGCCCAGAAGAATTACGTCCTGGAAGAACCGCTAGGTGCAAAGCCCGCTGTAGGAGCAACTCCAGATGTTATGAATGTCTGGTAGAGCAAAGCTGATGACTACTCGATAATTTAGTGTGCCATGCTTTACGGCTTAAAATTGGTACTTCAACGACATTTTGAACGTCATGGAGCATATGAGATGTTCCAGGAGTTGAATTTAATATTTCAAGCAAATGCCCGGATTGAGACATATGAAATCTCCAATAAGTTCTACAGCTGCAAGATAGAGGAGAATAGTTCTATCAGTGAACATATACTCAGAATGTCTGGGTACCACAACCACTTGACTCAACTGGGAGTTAATCTTCCTAATGATAGTGTCATTAACAGATTTCTTCAATCACTGCCGCCAAGCTACAAAAGCTTCATGATGTACTATAATATGCAAGGGATGGATAAGACAATTCCCGAGCTCTTCGCAATGCTAAAAGCTGCGGAGGTAGAAATCAAGAAGGAGCATCAAGTGTTGATGGTCAACAAGACCTCTAGTTTCAAGAAGAAGGGCAAAGGGAAGAAGGGGAACTTCAAGAAGAACGGCAAGCAAGTTGCTTCTCAAGTGAAGAAGCCCAAGTCTGGACCTAAGCCTGAGACTGAGTGCTTCTACTGCAAAGGGACTGGTCAATGGAAGCAGAACTGCCCCAAGTATTTGGCGGATAAGAAGGATGGCAAAGTGAAAGGTATATTTGATAGACATGTTATTGACGTGTACCTTAGTAATGCTCGTACTAGCGCCTGGGTATTTGATACTAGTTCTGTTGTTCATATTTGCAACTCGAAACAGGGGCTATGGATTAAACGAAGATTGGCTAAGGACGAGGTGACGATGCGTGTGGGAAATGGTTCCAAAGTCGATGTGATCGCCGTCAGCACGCTACCTCTACATCTACCTTCGGGACTAGTTTTAGACCTGAATAATTGTTATTTGGTGACAGCGTTAAGCATGAACATTATATCTGGATATTGTTTGATGTTAGATGGTTATTCATTTAAATCAGAGAATAATGGTTGTTCTATTTATATGAGTAATATCTTTTATGGTCATGCACCCTTGATGAGTGGTCTATTTTGTTGAATCTCGATAGTAGTGATACACATATTCATTGTATTGAAGCCAAAATATACAAGTTTAATAATGAGAGTGCAACTTATTTGTGGCACTGTCGTTTAGGTCATATTGGTGTAAAGCGCATGAAGAAACTCCATGCTTATGGGCTTCTGGAATCACTTAATTATGAATCACTTGATGCTTGTGAACCATGCCTCGTGGGCAAGATGACTAAGACTCCGTTCTCTGGAACAATGGAGCGAGCAACAGACTTATTGGAAATAACACATACTGATGTATGTAGTCCGATGAGTGTTGAGGCTCGTAGCGGGTATCATTATTTTCTGACCTTCACAGATGTTTGAGCAGATATGGGTGAGGGAGTCCTGGATTAGGGGGTCCTCGGACAGCCGGACTATATACTTTGGCAGGACTGTTGTACTATGAAGATACAAGATTGAAGACTTCGTCCCGTGTCCGGGTGGACTCTCCTTTGCATGGAAGGCAAGCTTGGCAATTCGGATATGTAGATCTCCTCCCTTGTAAGTGTAACCCTAGCCCCCTCCGGTGTCTATATAAATCGGAGGGTGTCTATATAAATCAGAGGGTTTAGTCTGTAGGACAACAACAATCAAAACCATAGGCTAGCTTCTAGGGTTTAGCCTCTACGATCTCGTGGTAGATCAACTCTTGTAATATTCATATCATCAAGATCAATCAAGCAGGAAGTAGGGTATTACCTCCATCGAGAGGGCCCGGACCAGGGTAAACATTATGTCCCCCGCCTCCTGTTACCATCCGCCTTAGACGCATAGTTCGGGACCGCCTACCCGAGATCCGCCGGTTTTGACACCGACATTGGTGCTTTCATTGAGAGTTCCACTGTGTTGTCACCATAAGGGTTGATGGCTCCTTCGATCGCCGGTAACGATGCAATCCAGGGTGAGGTTTTTCTACCCGAGCAGATCTTCGTATTAGGCGGCTTCGTACTACGTACCAACTCGCTTGGCCATCTGGAGCAGATCGAGAGCTATGCCCATGGCCATCAGGTCAGGTTTGGAAGCTTGAACTATACTACCGACATCCACGGAGACTTGATCTTCGACGTATTCGAGCCCATGCCAGGTGCACTGCACAGTCACGACGAGCATGACTTAGCTCTGCCACCGGACGGTGTTTGGGAGATCACACCTGTGGCTACTCCGGCCCTCAATCCGGAGCAGATCGTGCCGTCCGAGGATGGGTGGATGGACCCAGCCACGAAGGCCGCACACCCAGCGGTGATAGAGTTGAATACTGACTTCACCCCCTATGAGACCTGTGTTGCCGGACCCTTGGATTCGTCCCCGGCCACAGGCTCCAAACCGCCTGCGTCCGTGCCTATCGAATCTCATTGGGCACCGATCATGGAGTTTACATCCGTGGATATCTTTTAGCACTCGCCCTTGGGCGACGTGCTAAATTCACTGAGGTCTCTCTCCTTGTCAGGAGACCCTTGGCCGAACTATGTCTGGCTTGAGTGGGAAGCGGACGATGAAGAAATTCATTCCCCACTCACCACCCACTTAATAGCCATTGTCGATGACTTAACCGACATGCTTGATTTCGGCCTTGAAGACATCGACGGTATGGACGACGATGCAGGAGAAGAACAGGAACCACCGCCCACAGGGCGCTGGACAGCCACCTCATCATATGATATATACATGGTAGACACCCCCAAAGAAAGCGATGGAAATAAGGCAACGGAGGATAATCCACTCGAGAAGCAATCTAAGCACCGGCGTCTTCGGCGCCGCTCTAAGCCCCGCCATAGCAAAAGCAGCGATACCGGCACAAGAGAGAATAACGCTGCGGATAGTGCCGAAGACGAAGACAATCCCCTCCAGCCAGGCTTCGAGCGGGAGGATGGGCAAGCTAGCCCTAAGGAACAGGCGACAGACGGAGAATCAGAGGATGAAAATTACATGCCCCTCTCTGACGATGAGCCGAGCCTCGGCGATGAAGAATTTATCATGCATGCGGATCTCGTCGAGCAGGAGCGCTTCAAGCACCAGCTTATAGCCAAAGCAAAAAGCCTGAAGAAAAAGCAACAGCAGGTTCAAGCTGATCAAGATCTACTAGCGGATAGATGGACCGAGGTGCTGTCAGCCGAGTAATACGAACTCGAGCACCCAACCAAAAGTTACCCAAAGCCCAGGTTGCTACCCCAACTCGACGAGGAGGCATTAAAGGCTACACTACCAGCATATGATGCGGCTGACCGGCCACCTCGTGGCCGAGACAAAGCGGCGTATCAGCCTGAAGTCCAGCCCGCACCCCATCGCCAGTCAAACAAAAACACCAAGGCTCGAGGCAACACGCAGGACCTGTGGGACGTATTGGAAAACAAAGAAGGACATACAAGATCGATCTACGGATTACGGGGGCGTGCCCCAACGTGTGACGACGACCGTCATGCCGGATATTACTAAAAGGAAATCCGGCCGGGCCGAATACAGCAGACAAGACTCGTATGAAATGCGTCATGATATAGCCCGGCACAGAGGCGCCGCACACCCCCTATGCTTCACTGATGAAGTAATGGAGCATGAATTCCCAGAAGGTTTTAAACCCGTGAATATTGAATCATATGATGGCACAACATACCTCGCGGTATGGATCGAAGATTTCCTCCTCCACATCCACATGGCCCGCGGTGACGATCTACATGCCATCAAGTACCTCCCACTAAAACCCAAAGGACCTACTCGGCATTGGCTCAATAGCCTGCCGGCAAACTCCATTGGCAGTTGGGAGAATTTGGAGGACGCATTCCTTGACAACTTCCAGGGTACTTACGTGCGACCACCGGATGCCGATGACTTGAGTCACATAACCCAACAGCGAGGGCAATCAGCCAGGAAATTCTGGACTTAGTTCCTAACTAAAAAGAACCAAATTGTCGACTATCCGGATGCCGAGGCCTTAGCGGCATTTAATCGTAACATCCGCGACGAGTGGCTCGCCCGACACCTAGGCCAAGAAAAGCCGAAGTCCATGGCAGCCCTCATGACACGTCTCCAACGTATCTATAATTTTTGATTGCTCCATGCTATATTATCTACTGTTTTGGACATTATTGGGCTTTATTATCCACTTTTATATTGTTTTTGGGACTAACCTATTAACTGGAGGCACATCCCAGAATTGTTGTTTTTGCCTGTTTTAGGGTTTCGAAGAAAAGGAATATCAAACGGAGTCCAAACGGAATGAAACCTTCGAAAACGTGATTTTCTCAACAGATAAGATCCAGGAGACTTGGACCCTCCGTCAAGAAAGCCACGAGGCGGTCACGAGGGTGGAGGGTGCCCCCCCCTAGGGCGCGTCCCCTGCCTCGTGGGCCCCTCAAAGCTCCACCGATGTACTTCTTCCTCTTATATATATCCACGTACCCCCAAATGATCGGGGACGAAGCCAAAAACCTAATTCCACCACCGCAACTTTCTGTATCCACGAGATCCCATCTTGGGGCCTGTTCTGGAGCTCCGCCGGAGGGGGCATCAATCACGGAGGGCTTCTACATCATCATCCAAGCCCCTCCGATGAAGTGTGAGTAGTTTACTTCAGACCTACGGGTCCATAGTTAGTAGCTAGATGGCTTATTCTCTCTTTTTGGATCTCAATACAATCCCCCCCCCTCTCTCATGGAGATCTATTTGATGTAATCTTGTTTTTGCGGTGTGTTTCTTGAGACCGATGAATTGTGGGTTTATGATCAAGTCTATCTATGAATAATATTTGAATCTTCTCTGAATTCTTTTATGTATGATTGGTTATCTTTGCAAGTCTCTTCGAATTATCAGTTTGGTTTGGCCTACTAGATTGGTTTTTCTTGCCATGGGAGAAGTGCTTAGCTTTGGGTTCGATCTTGCAGTGTCCTTTCCCAGTGACAGAAGGGGCAGCAAGGCACGTATTGTATTTTTGCCATCGAGGATAACAAGACGTGTTTTTTTATCATATTGCATGAAACTATCCCTCTACATCATTTCATCTTGCTTAAGGAGTTACTCTGTTTTTAACTTAATACTCTAGATGCATGCTGGATAGCGATCGATGTGTGGAGTAATAGTTGTAGATGCAAGCAGGAGATGGCCTACTTGTCTCGGACGTGATGCCTATATACATGATCATACCTAGATATTCTCATAACTATGCTCAATTCTATCAATTGCTCAATAGTAATTTGTTCACCCACCGTACAATACTTATGCTCTTGAGAGAAGCCACTAGTGAAACCTATGGCCCCCGGGTCTCTCTCTCATCATATCAATCTCCATCACTTTATTATTGCTTTGCTTTTACTTTTTACTTTGCATCTCTATACCAAAGATACCAAAAATATTATTTATCATCTTTATCAGATCTCACTTTCGTAAGTGACCGTGAAGGGATTGACAACCCCTATGCGCGTTGGTTGCGTTGAGCTATTGTTTTTCTGTAGGTACGAGGGACTCGTGCGTAGCCTCCTACTGGATTGATACTTTGGTTCTCAAAAACGGAGGGAAATACTTACACTACTTTGCTGCATCATCCTCTCCTCTTCGGGGAAATCCAACGCGGTGCTCAAGAGGTAGCAAGAAGAATTTCTGGCGCCGTTGCCAGGGAGTCTGCGCAAAAGTCAACATACCAAGTACCCATCACAATCCCTATCTCCCGCATTACATTATTTGCCATTTTCCTCTCGTTTTCCTCTTCCCCACTTCACCCTTGTCATTTTATTCGCCCTCTCTCTCTATCCTCCCTCTCTCTCTCTATTTGCCTCTTTTTTCCCATTTGCTTTTTGTTTGCTCGTGTGTTGGATTGCTTGTTTTTCATGATGGCTCAAGATAATACTAAATTGTGTGACTTCACCAATACCAACAATAATGATTTCCTTAGCACTCCGATTTCTCCTCTTACCGATGCTGAATCTTGTGAAATTAATACTGCTTTGCCGAATCTTTTCATGAAAGATCCGTTCTCCGGCTTCCTAATGAAGATGCCACTACCCATATTAATAGCTTCGTTGATTTGTGTGACATGCAAAAGAAGAAAGATGTTGATAATGATATTGTTAAATTGAAGCTATTTCCTTTTTCGCTTAGAGATCGTGCTAAAGCTTGGTTTTCATCTTTGCCTAAAAATAGTATTGATTCATGGAACAAGTGCAAAGATGCGTTTATCTCTAAGTATTTTCCTCCCACTAAGATCATCTCTCTTAGAAATGATATTATGAATTTTAAATAACTTGATCATGAACATGTTGCACAAGCTTGGGAGAGAATGAAATTAATGATACGTAATTTCCCTACTCATGGTTTAAATTTGTGGATGATTATACAAAAATTTCATGCCGGATTGAATTTTGCTTCTAGAAATCTTTTAGATTCGGCCGCGGGAGGCACTTTTATGGAAATCACTTTAGGAGATGCTACTAAACTCCTAGATAATGTTATGGTTAATTATTCTCAATGGCACACTGAAAGATCCACTAATAAAAAGGTGCATGCGATAGAAGAAATTAATGTTTTGAGTGGAAAGATGGATGAACTTATGAAATTATTTGCTAATAAGAGTGTTTCTTCTGATCCTAATGACATGCCCTTGTCTACTTTGATTGAGAATAATAATGAATCTATGGATGTGAATTTTGTTGGTAGGAATAATTTTGGTAACAACACATATAGAGGAAATTTCAATCCTAGGCCTTATCCTAGTAATCCCTCTAATAATTATGGTAATTCCTACAACAATTCTTATGGAAATTATAATAAGACACCCTCTGATTTTGAATCTAATATGAAAGAATTTATTTCTTCGCAAAAGAATTTTAATGCTATGATTGAAGAAAAATTGCTTAAGATTGATGATTTGGCTAGGAACGTTGATAGAATTGCTCTTGATGTTGATTCTTTGAAACTTAGATCTATTCCACCTAAGCATGATATCAATGAGTCTCTCAAAGCCATGAGAATTTCCATTGACGAGTACAAAGAATGAACCGCTAGGACGCGTGCTATGAAAGATGCCTTTATTAAAGTGTGTTCTTCTAGTTCCTATGAAAATAATGATGAAGATATAAAAGTTATTGATGTGTCCCCTATTAAATCTTTGTTTTGAAATATGAATCTTGATAATGATGGGACTGAATATGATCCACCTTTACCTAGAAGGCGTTCTAAGAATTCGGAATTTGTTGATCTTGATGCTAAATTTGATAAAAGTGGGATTGAAGAAATTAAAACCCTAGATGTTGCTAAACCCACTATTATGGATTCCAATGAATTTAAATATGAAAATTGCTCTTTGATTGATTGTATTTCCTTGTTGCAATCCATGCTAAAATCTCCGCACGCTTATAGTCAAAATAAAGCGTTTGCTAAACATATTGTTGATGCCTTGATGCAATGTTATGAAGAAAAACTTGAATTGGAAGTTCCTATCCCTAGAAAACTTTATGATGAGTGGGAACCTACTACTAAAATTAAAACTAAAAATTATGAGTTTTATGCTTTGTGTGATTTGGGTGCTAGTGTCTCTACTATTCCCAAACTTTGTGTGATTTGCTAGATTTCCGTAATTTTGATGATTTCTCTCTAAACTTGCATCTTGCGGATTCCACTATTGATAAACCTATGGGAAGAATTAATGATGTTCTTATTGTTGCAAATAGGAATTATGTGCCCGTAGATTTTATCGTTCTTGATATAGATTGAAATCCTTCTTGCCCTATTATTCTCGGTAGACCTTTCCTTAGAACGGTTGGTGCAATTATTGATATGAAGGAAGGGAATATTAGATTTCAATTTCCATTAAAAAAGGGCATGGAACACTTCCCTAGAAAGAAAATAAAATTATCATATGAATCTATCATGAGAGCTACTTATGGATTGCCTACCAAAGATGGCAATATCTAGATCTATTCTTGCTTGTTATGCCTAGCTAGGGGCGTTAAACGATAGCGCTTGTTGGGAGGCAACCCAATTTTATTTTTATTCCTTCATTTTTGTTCCTGTGTAGTAATAAATAAATTATCTAGCCTCTTTTTTGGTTGTGTTTTTTGTGTTTAATTAGTGTTTGTGCCAAGTAGAACTGTTGGGAAGACTTGGGGAAAGTCTTGTTGAACTTGCTGTAAAAGACAGAAACTTTAGCGCTCACGAGAACTGCTGTCATTTTTATTCGGAAAGTGATATTTAGTCAATTCTTTTTGCAGATGATTAATAGCTAAATTCCTCACGTCCAGCAATTTATTTTAGAATTTTTGGGTTCCAGATCTTGCGCTAGATACAGATTACTACAGACTGTTCTGTTTTTGACAGATTCTGTTTTTCGTGTGTTGTTTGCTTATTTTGATGAATCTATGGCTAGTAAAATAGTTTATAATACATAGAGAAGTTGGAATACAGTAGGTTTAACACCAATATAAACAAATAATGAGTTCATTACAGTACCTTGAAGTGGTCTTTTGTTTTCTTTCGCTAACGGAGCTCACGAGATTTTCTACTTTAAGTTTTGTGTTGTGAAGTTTTAATGTTTTGGACAAAGATTTGATGGATTATGGAACAAGGAGTGGCAAGAGCCTAAGCTGGATGCCCATGGCACCCCCAAGACAATATAAGGACACCTAAAAGCCAAATCTCGGGGATGCCCCGGAAGGCATCCCCTGTTTCGTCTACTTCTATCGGTAACGTTACTTCGAGCTATATTTTTATTCACCACATGATATGTGTTTTGCTTGGAGCGCTTTTTATGATTTAAGTCTTTTCTTGTTATTCTACCACAATCATCCTTGCTGTACACACCTTTTGAGAGAGCCATGCATGATTTGGAATTTGATAGAATACTCTGTGTGCTTCACTTATATTTTTGAGCTTTATAGTTTTGCTCTAGTGCTTCACTTATATCTTTTGAGCATGGTGGTGGATTTGTTTTATAGAAACTATTGATCTCTAATGCTTCACTTAGATTATTTTGAGAGTCTTAATAGCATGCTTAAAGTCCTAATATGCTTGGTATGCAAGATTAATAATAAAACTTTCTTATGAGTATGTTGAATACTAAGAAAAGTTTGATGCTTGATGATTGTTTAGAGATATGGAGGTAATAATATCAAAGTCATGCTAGTTGAGTAGTTGTGAAATTGAGAAATACTTGTGTTGAAGTTTGCAAGTCCCGTTGCATGCACGTATGGTAAACCTTATGCAACAAATTTGAAACATGAGGTGTTATTTGATTGTCTTCCTTATGAGTGGCGGTCGGGGACGAGCGATGGTCTTTTCCTACCAATCTATCCCCCTAGGAGCACACGTGTAGTGCCGAGGTTTTTGATGACTTGTAGATTTTTTAAATAAGTGTGTGAGTTCTTTATGACTAATGTTGAGTCCATGGATTATACGCACTCTCACCCTTCCATCCTTGCTAGCCTCTTCGGTACCGTGCATTGCCCTTTCTCACATTGAGAGTTGGCGCAAACTTCGCCGGTGCATCCAAACCCCATGATGATACGCTCTTTCACATATAAACCTCCTTATATCTTCCTCAAAACAGCCACCATACCTACCTATTATGACACATTCATCATTGTCATATTGCTCAGCATGATCATGTAGTTGACATAGTATTTGTGGCAAAGCCACCTGTAACACCCTCGATGAGAATATATCTCCCACGTGTCGAGGCACGACTTAGAGGCATAATTGCATTGAAGGCATATGTCACAAGTTAGGCAATCTTCACAACATCCCATGTAATATAAATAATAAAGGGGAGAAAACATAGTTGGCTTACACTCGCCACGTCAATCAAGGTACATAAATAACATTACATCATCCAAACACTCATGGCCCGACTACGGCGCCAAAATAAAAGATAACCCAACATGCGACACGGTCCCGATCACCCCAACTGGGAACCACTTCTGGTCATCAGGAAAAGACATGTAGTATCATTGAGAGTCCTCGCCGAACTCCCACTTGAGCTCGAGCGCGTCACCTCGAGCGGAATCATCAGGCCCTGCATATGGTTTAATAGTAATCTGTGAGCCACAGGGACTCAGCAATCTCGCACCCTCGCGATCAAGACTATTTATGCTTATGGTTAAGGCAAGGTAAATATAAGTGGAGCTGCAGCAAGCGACTAGCATATATGGTGGCTATCCTGTTCACAAAAGAGAGCAAGAAGAGAAGGCAAAGTGCGAGCGAGAAACTACAGGACAACCTGCACAAACATTACTCCAACACCGTGTCCACTTCCCGGACTCCGCCGAGAAGAGGCCATCACGGTAACTCACACTGTTGATTCATTTTAATTAAGTTAAGGTTCAAGTTATCTACAACCGGACATTAACAAATTCCCATCTGCCCATAACCGCGGGAACGACTTTCGAAAGTTCAAATCCCTGCAGGGGAGTCCCAACTTAGCCCATGACAAGCTCTCACGGTCAACGAAGGAATAGACCTCCTCCCGAGACGTTCCGATCAGACTCAGTATCTCGGTTCTTCAAGACACTTCGACAGGTTAAAACAAGTCCAGCAACACCGCCTAAATGTGCCGACAAATCCCGATAGGAGCTACACATATCTCGTTCTCAGGGCACACTCAGATGAGACATCCTACGAGTAAAACCAACCCTCAAGTTGCCCCAAGGTGGCCCCGTAGTCTACTCGGTTCGGACCAACACCCAGAGGAGCACTGGCCAGGGGGGGGGGCTAAAATAAGATGACCCTCGGGCTCCGGAAACCCAAGGGAAAAATAGGCTAGGTGGCAAATGGTAAAACCAAGGTTGGGCATTGCAGGAAAAGCTTTAATCAAGGAGAACTATCAAGGGGTTCCCATTATAACCCAACCGCGTAAGGAACGCAAAATCCGGGAACATAACACCGATATGACGGAAACTAGGGCGGTAAAAGTGGAACAAAACACTAGGTGAGAGGCCGAGCCTTCCACCCTTTACCAAGTATATAGATGCATTAAGATAACATGGCAATATAATGATATACCAACAAGTAAATAAATGTTCCAACAAGGAACGGCCTCCAATCTTCACCTGCAACTAGCAACGCTATAAGAGGGGCTGAGCAAAGCGGTAACATAGCCAAACAACGGTTTGCTAGGACATGGTGGGTTAGAGGTTTGGCATGGCAATTTGGGAGGCTTGAAAGCAAGTGGTAGGCATCATAGCATGGCATAGCAAAAGAGCGAGCATCTACCAAAGCAAAGATAGTAGTGATTTCGAGGGTATGATCATCTTGCCTGCAAAGTTGTCAGATTGGACTGGATCCTCGAAAGCAGACTCAACGGGCTCCCCGTTAGCGAACTCGTCTCCCGGCTCTACCCAAACAAGACAAACAAGCAAACGGAACACAATCAACCACGTGCAACGCTCAAACAATATGATGCAAAGATGGTATGCTATGCGGGATGCGATGCGGGATGCATATGCAAGATTTGACAAGGGATGCATGAACCTGGCCTCAACTTGGGAATCCAAGTGTGCCACTGGAAATATGAGATGAAATCTCTTGAAAACGATATAAAGAATGCTGGAATCGGAGTTACGGTTTGGAAATGGCAAGCAATTCAAATAAGACACCGGTCTACGATTTACAGCAAGTAGCCATCTAAATGCCATGAGATGAACAAGCTACAGCACCCAAACATGACAACAAAATACATGGAAGGGATGCATTCAAGATGCTTAACAAAAGTATAGCACTGAGCTATGGCCAATTCATTCATTCACAGGTTCAAACAAGCATGGCAAAAATGCATATGGTAAACAGATCTCAGACTTAGTGAAATTAACACTTGTCTAGAATTTCAGATTAGATAGCACTCTTCGGAGCAACAAAACTATATGCTACAGGACCTGAACATGGCAAAGTAAAACATGGCATGGAGCTACTGAAAGAGCTTAACAAAAGTACCTTAGTGACCTTGAGCCAAAAGGGAACAGAAAATACAATTGCAAGCATGTGAACATGGCAAAAACATAATCAGTTCTCAGACTTGGTGAAAACTGGAGCATGCTGAAAACAGATATCAAGTAGGCATGTCTACGAGCTCGATGCACTCACTACGGAGCAAGTCATGAAAATCTAAGCATACATCCATCAATAATACACAAAATGTAAGCTAGACATGGCAAGAACAATAACATAGCATGCACGGATCAACTACAACATCCCCGGCAAAATTGCTAACAAGTAGACAATCTGCCCGGATTCACGAAGTAGCAAAAGTAGAGCTCAATTAACTCAAGCTAGGGTGCTCCATAATTGCAAACGAAGACATGGATGGATAGAGCAATACAAGATTGACAAAACATCCTTACTGATCATCCTCAAAAGAGGCATGGATCACTAGGAAACAACATGAACATATGGCCATATGAGATAAACAGCTCAAGGACTTAGTGGAAATGCTAAGTCCCTGAAATCAGCATTACCAAGTGCCTCACTTTGCAAGCTTGTGCTAGTCACCACACACATCACAAAAATACATGGGTTGCACCTCTGGAAAGATGGCAAAACCCTTAAAAAAACATATGTCGAGCTCAAGGGCATATCATGCACACAATAATCATGGAAAAAATGACAAATAACTAAATGGAGCAATAGATATGACAATTATCTCAAGTAGCACTCTTCTAATAGCATTTCAGGAATCAAGATGAACTCAAATGAAAATGATGCACTGGAATGAAATGATGTACTCTCTGAGACGAACATTTTGATATGCTATATGCCCAAAACGGAGCTACGGATGTAAAGTTACGATGCGATGAACATGACAATATTAACTAGGGTTTCGGGCAAAAAGTCAACCCTTGAGATTTTTAGATCCAGATCTGCACGTTCTTCGATGTTCGCCGGAGCTTCGCCAGAGACGTCGCCGTGGAGGAGGAAGGCGACGGCTCGCGGGGAGGTCCGGCTTCGGGCCGGCGGGCCTTCGCGGTGGCGGCGGGGACGGCCTACCACGCGGCGCGCGGTGACAGGCTGGGTGCGGCGGCGCGGATGTGTCGGGTCCGATCCGGACGCGTCCGGCGGCGGGAGGAGGACGATCCGGGAATTTCGGGGGAGATGCCTATTTATACATAGGAGGAGCTAGGAGAGTCCAAATCAGGTGCGGTTTTTGGCCACGCGATCGTGATCGAACGCTCTAGATGATGGAGAGGGTTTTGGTGGGTTTTGGGGCAAATTGGAAGGGTGTTGGGCTGCAACACACACGAGGCCTTTACGGTCCCTCGGTTAACCGTTGGAGTATCAAACGAAGTCCAAATGATACGAAACTTGACAGGCGGTCTACCGGTAGTAAACCAAGGCCGCTTGGCAAGTCTCGGTCCAATCCGGAAATGTTTAATCTCCACACACGAAAGAAAGGTAGAAAAGGCCACCTGAGGAGAACGAAGCGCCGGAATGCAAAACGGACAACGGGGAAAATGCTTGAATGTATGAGATGAACACGTATGCAAATGCAATGCACATGGTGACATGAGATGAGATGCATGACAACGACAACAACACACGGAGACAAAAACCTGAACCCGAGAAAATAAAATAACTTAACGCCGGAAACGGCAAGAGTTGGAGTACATATTGGGTATGTTACATCCGGGGTGTTACACCACCGTTCATAATTCTTTCATACATGTCACTCTTGGTTCATTGCATATCCCGGTACATCACCGAAGGCATTCATATAGAGTCATCTTTGTTCTAGTATCGAGTTGTAATGATTGAGTTGTAAATAAATAGAAGTGTGATGATCATCATTATTAGAGCATTGTCCCAAGTGAGGAATAAAAAAAGAGAAAGGCCATAAAGAAAAAGAGAAGGCCCAAAAGAAAGAGAAAGGCCATAAAAAAAGAAAAGGCCCAAAAAATGAGAGAAAAAGAGAGAAGGGACAATGTTACTATCCTTTTACCACACTTGTGCTTCAAAGTAGCACCATGATCTTCATAGTAGAGAGTCTCTCATATTATCACTTTCATATACTAGTGGGAATTTTTCATTATATAACTTGGTTTGTATATTCCAACAATGGGCCTCCTCAAGTACCCTAGGTCTTCGTGAGCAAGCAAGTTGGATGCACACCCACTAGTTTCTTTTGTTGAGCATTCATACATTTATAGCTCTAGTGCATCCGTTTCATGGAAATCCCTACTCCTTGTATTAACATCAATCGGTGGGCATCTCCATAGCCCATTGATTAGCCTCGTTGATGTGAGACTTTCTCCTTTTTTGTCTTCTCCACATAACCCCCTCATTATATTCTATTCCACCCATAGTGCTATGTCCATGGCTCGCGCTCATATATTGTGTGAAAGTTTATTGGTTTGAGATTACTAAATTATGAAACAATTGCTTGGCTTGTCATCGGGGTTGTGCATGATGAGAGCATTCTTGTGTGACGAAAATGAAACATGACTAAACTATATGATTTTGTAGGGATGAACTTTCTTTGGCCATGTTATTTTGAGAAGACATAATTGCTTAGTTAGTATGCTTGAAGTATTATCATTTTTATGTCAATATGAACTTTTGTCTTGAATCTTTCAGATCTGAATATTCATACCACAATTAAGAAGAATTACATTAGAATTATGCCAAGTAGCACTCCACATCAAAAATTATGTTTTTATCATTAACCTACTCGAGGACGAGCAGGAATTAAGCTTGGGGATGCTTGATACGTCTCCAACGTATCTATAATTTTTTATTGCTCCATGCTATATTATCTAATGTTTTAGACATTATTGGGCTTTATTATCCACTTTTATATTATTTTTGGGACTAACCTATTAACCGGAGGCCCAACCCAGAATTGCTGTTTTTTGCCTGTTTTAGGGTTTCAAAGAAAAGGAATATCAAACGGAGTCCAGACGGAATGAAACCTTTGGAAACGTGATTTTCTCATCAGATAAGATCCAGGAGACTTGGACCCTCCGTCAAGAAAGCCACGAGGCGGTCACGAGGGTGGAGGGCACCCCCCCTAGGGCGCGCCCCCTGCCTCGTGGGCCCCTCGAAGCTCCACCAACGTACTTCTTCCTCCTATATATATCCACATACCCCCAAACGATCGGGGACGGAGCCAAAAACCTAATTCCACCGCCGCAACTTTCTGTATCCACGAGATCCCATCTTGGGGCCTGTTCCGGAGCTCCGCCGGAGGGGGCATTGATCACGGAGGGCTTCTACATCATCATCTAAGCCCCTCCAATGAAGTGTGAGTAGTTTAGTTCAGACCTATGGGTCCATAGTTAGTAGCTAGATGGCTTCTTCTCTCTTTTTGGATCTCAATACAATGTTCTCCCCCTCTCTCGTGGAGATCTATTCGACATAATCTTCTTTTTGTGGTGTGTTTGTTGAGACCGATGAATTGTGGGTTTATGATCAAGTCTATCTATGAATAATATTTGAATCTTCTCTGAAATCTTTTATGTCTGATTGGTTATCTTTGCAAGTCTCTTCGAATTATCAGTTTGGTTTGGCCTACTAGATTGGTTATTCTTGCCATGGGAGAAGTGCTTAGCTTTGGGTTCCATCTTGCGGTGTCCTCTCCCAGTGACAGAAGGGGCAGCAAGGCACCTATTGTATCTTTTCCATCGAGGATAACAAGATGGGTTTTTTATCATATTGCATGAAACTATCCCTCTACATCATGTCATGTTGCTTAAGGCGTTACTCTATTTTTAACTTAGTACTCTAGATGCATGCTGGATAGCGGTCGATGAGTGGAGTAATAGTAGTAGATGCAGGCAGGAGTCGGTCTACCTGTCTCGGACGTGATGCCTATATATATAATACCTAGATATTCTCATAACTATGCTCAATTCTGTCAATTGCTCAACAGTAATTTGTTCACCCACCGTAGAATACTTATGCTCTTGAGAGAAGCCACTAGTGAAACCTATGGCCCCCGGGTCTCTTTCTCATCATATCAATCTCCATCACTTTATTATTGCTTTGCTTTTACTTTTTACTTTGCATCTCTATACCAAAAATATGAAAAATATTATTTATCATCTCTATCAGATCTCACTTTCGTAAGTGACCGTGAAGGGATTGACAACCCCTAAGCATGTTGGTTGCGTTGAGCTATTGTTTTTGTGTAGGTACGAGGGACTCGCGCGTAGCCTCCTACTGGATTGATACCTTGGTTCTCAAAAACTGATGGAAATACTTACGCTACTTTGCTGCATCATCCTCTCCTCTTCGGGGAAATCCAACACAGTGCTCAAGAGGTAGCACCTCACGACACTCATGACCCGGTTTTGCGCGGGCGAGGATAGATAGCTGGCTCGCAGCAAGAACACATCGAGAAACCCTGGCAATTCAGATGCCAAAGATAGCAACGACAGGCCACGTCGCAATAGACAAAATGCCGTAACAATGGATACAACGCCGAAGACACGATAGTTAATGCCGGATTCAGTGGCTCTAAATCCGGCCAGCGGAAAAAGCCATTCAAAAGAAGCAATCCGAGCCCGTCCAGCTTGGACCGCATACTCGATCGTTCGTGTCAAATTCACGGCATCCCCGATAAACCATCCAACCACACCAATAGAGAATGCTGGGTGTTCAAACAGGCCGGCAAGTTGAATGCCGAAAACAAGGAAAAGGGGCTGCATAGCGACGACGAGGAGGAGCCCCGGCCGCCGAACACAGGAGGACAGAAGAATTTTCCTCCCCATGTGAAAATGGTAAACATGATATACGCAACTCACATTCCCAAGCGGGAACAGAAGCGTGCATTGAGGGACGTCTATGTGTCGGAGTAATGGGCCACGGGTAGGCCAACCCGAGGCCCAGAACCTTTCAAGACATCGGGGCTGGCTGCGCCCCTCAAGGCACCTAGATGAAGTGCCACCTTCTGGTGGCCGGCTGAAGGAATAGCCGGCTGCCCGTAGACGGCCGAGTTCCAGAGACTGACTTCAAGACCAGCTGACTCCTAGTTGGCGGCTTCTAGAGAAGCCGACCCCTAGAAGTCGGCCCATGGAGCCAACAAAGCCTGCGCCCTCGTCAAGAAGGACAAGATAGAGAATGGCTATAGTGTACCCATCCCACCCATCCAGTGACAGGCGTAGCCACAGTGCACCGTACCGGCGGAGATCTCCGCTGGCGCGGCACTGTTGCCACGCCATCCCTGTCATCACCACAAGCAGGCGGAGTCCTACTCCCACGACGGCCTGTCGGTACGGCCCAAGGACGACGGGCCCCACGAATCAGCAAGAGCCTGGAAGACGGCAAGAGCCCCACCAGTCGGACCCGATGGAGGTCGGCCCCTGGCAGTCGGTCCGCCCTTTCCTCAGGACCCACACGCCATTAACCAGATGAGACACGGAGTGGCTACAGTAATTGCCCACCAGGCGGCGGAGCAGTAGCCACGATCCATTGACCAAGCATGCGTCATTAGAGTCACGGCTACAACGATCAGCACCCGACAAGACCCGAGAGCGGCGGGGCGGCCTGTCGGCCCCATACCCAACCAGTCGGCGAGGCCCACCAGGCGGCGGGCACCAGCAGTCGGTGGAGAAGCCGGCGGCCGACGAGACTGACGGCCGGGCCCTACGACCGGCCGGATTACCATTGTACCCCTGGGGTGTAGGCCTATATAAACCCCTAGGGCACCCATGCAAAAAGGGTTCCCAACCTGTTAGAACTAGACCGCCCCATAGAGGAAGGAGAGAGCTAGCCTTGCCTTCTCTTACCTCCGGCATACAGCTCGAGGAGCACCATTGTACTCACTTGCGCCTTAGTGATCATGCGGAGACCCCGCAGAGCAGGACTAGGGGTGTTATCTCCTAGGAGAGCCCCGAACCTAGGTAAAGTACGCCGGCGTTCATGTCTACGCCTCATCCCGCTTCCGGGCACCGGTGACGTTCTACTCGCTCCCGCCATGATAAGCCGTCCATTAGCACATGTCGCACCCAATCCCTGACATTTGGCGCCCACCGTGGGGCGAGGTGCACCGTCGTCCGGAGAACTGTTCTGGATGGGAACCCTTTTCCTCCCTGGCAAGCGTAGCCAGCCCGACACGCCAGACGGAGTATGTGCCGACATGCTGTGTGGCACGGAGATCGCCTATGCGGAGAGCTGCCTCGCCGACCTTGTTGGCGAGGTTTGCCTCTCCGACGAGTCGGCGTACGATGAGGGCAATGATGGCCCTGAGAGCCGCCTCTTCAACCTCCTTGATCAGCTCCACGTAGCCAGCGAGGCCGCTGCGGACTTGGAATCCATTGGCTCCACCGACCCAATGCTTCTTGATTCCGACACTGCATCGCTTGACGCGTTCCCCACCAACGTGGTGGTCTATGACGAGCCACCTCCTTGTGCGGAGAGCGGCGAAAGCTTCGTCACGGAAGTGCTTGTCATCGGCCATAGCGAGCACTCTGGCGGAGGTGCTCATGATCCGCTCAACGTGGCACTAGAAGACCTGATGGCACCCATCCCAGAAGACGCCGACAACGAGATGCTGGAAGCACGCCGCATCCAGCTCGTCGAGGGCGCGAAGAAGCTGGCTATCATGAGACGCCTGTCGGAAGCCTACCGGCGCAAGATGGACTGCGCTGTGGGCGGCACGCCGGCTCCCACTGGGCCCATCCTCCTTGGCTCGGTCCAGCAGCGCGGTGTGGCCATCGCCAACCTGTTCGGGGCAGATCTCCCCGTCTACGCCACGCCCGCGGAAAATAACCGAGCTGCCCAGGTGGCAACAGAAGAGCTAGACAAGTTCGAGGGCGAAGAACGTCGCCAGATGGCGGAGCATGTCCAGTGGCTCCTCGACGCGGCTACTGAGCAGCACGAGGCCGGTTGCCGCACTGAGGCGCGCCACTGGAAAAATTGACGATCTGCCTCCCCGCCGAGATCAAGGCGCGACATCTCGGACACCGACTGGTGGCGTCCACGGAAGAAGAGACAAGGTGCCGGCTGCCTGCCGCAGCCAGACTCGCATCACCATCGAGCACGACCAAGACGGCCACCAGAGAGCAATGGAACGACGGGATGACTGTCCGCCTCCTCCCCCTCGCACGGAAAGGCGCATCTCCCCGCCGCCTATTGATCACCCGGCACTCGGCGACCGTCTTGGCCGCCGAGAGGGAGTCGGAGAGAATGATGCCCACCTCCAAATCAACCGTCTCCAACGATCCCTGGCGCTAGAAGAGGAAGATGAGCTGGGTCCGCCTTGTTTTAGCCCCCGCATTCGAGACGAGCCCTTCCCCAA
The DNA here is from genome assembly GCF_003073215.2 of Triticum urartu. Taxonomy (NCBI): domain Eukaryota; kingdom Viridiplantae; phylum Streptophyta; class Magnoliopsida; order Poales; family Poaceae; genus Triticum; species Triticum urartu. The sequence continues at coordinate 149,432,868 of NC_053026.1, read as the reverse complement.
AGGGTTCACGCTCCCAAGAGATACGCCCAAGTGCACCGGCTCCGTGAAGCCGGAGGACCGGCTGCTCGACTACTCCACAGCCGTCAGCATAGAAAATGGCAACAAGCGCGTTGCTGTGAAGTACGTTCCGCTCATGCTCCAGGGCATAGCCCAGACATGGCTAAACGGTCTAAAACCCCGCAGCATCAATAGCTGGGTCGACTTCACCGAAGCCTTCATCCGCAACTTCACCAGCACGTACAAGCGGCCGCCCAAACCTCGCCAGCTCTCCTTGTGCGTACAAGTCCCCAACGAGTCGACTCGCGACTACCTCACGCGCTGGGCCGAGCTCCGCAACTCTTGCGAAGGCATGCACGAGGTGCAGGCTATCGAGTACTTCATCGCTGGGTGCCGAGAGGGCACCCTCCTCAAGCACTGACTCCTCTGCGACGAGTCGGCGACCATCGACGAGCTGCTGATCCATGAAGGAAGAAATCCAAGTTGATGCATCTGGCAAAGTGGCCCCTCAAGCTCCTCGAACCCCGGCTGGTGACACCAGTTGGCGCCAGCAACCAAGCGACAACAAGCGCAAGGCCATGAAGCCGGCTTCCACAAGCCGGCAGGTGACGACCAGTAGCCGGAAGGGCAGCCTCCGTCCAAGCGCCCGAAGGGCAGCAAGTCCAATTGGTTGCCTGCTTTTTCGTATGAGCAGACTTTTGACGCACCCTACAAGTTCCACAGTGGCGCGAAGTCGTCCAACCATACCACTCGGAAATGCCATTGGCTCACCAGGATCTCCAAGGGAGACGACCTTCTGCCTCCTCCGCCTGCTGGGCAGCCGCCTCCTCCTCCTCCCCAGCAGCCGGCGGTTCGACCAGTCGGAGCCATACAAAACGAGTACCCTGAAGAGCACGGAGCTTATGTCATGTTCACCAGTGTGGCCGACGATAAGCACAGCAGACGACAACGACAGCAAGAAGTGAATGCAGTGGCGTCGGAGACCCCCGAGTTCATACATTGGTCCGAGAAGCCCATCAGCTGGAGCAGAGCTGACCACCCAGAAGTAATGCCCAACCCCGGCTCCTACAGCCTGGTCCTGGATGCCACCTTTGCCACTGATAGGCGAGCTGCTCGGTTTTCCCGAGTTCTGATAGATGATGGTAGCAGCATCGACATTCTGTACAAAGATACCATGGAGAAGTTAGGAATCAAACAAAGGCAGCTTCAGCTCAGTCGGACTGTATTCCATGGCATATATTCCTCGCCTTTCCTGCTCACCAATCGGCAAGATCCAGATAGACGTCCTCTTTGAAGACAAGGATCACTTCCGACGAGAGCCAGTCTAGTTTGAGGGGTGGACCTTGAGAGCCCATACCATGCACTACTTGGCCGGCCTGCACTGGCCAAGTTCATGGCGGTCCCCCACTACACTTACCTCAAGATGAAGATGCGGAGTTCTAAGGGAATTATGACCATAGCCGGGGACTACAAGAAGTCGTCCGCTTGTGCAGCAGATAGTAGCCGGCTGGCCGAGTCCCTCGTGATCACGGCCGAGAAGCAGCTCCTTGACCTAGTTGTGGCAATGGCAGGCAAGCAGCCGGAGATGTCACCCAACCCCAAGGAGTCGGAAGCCGAGGGTTCGTTCAAGCTGGACAAAGAGACAAAGAAGATACCCTTGGACCTGGAGCACCCGGAGAGGTACACTGTCATAGGTGCAAACCTTGACAGCAAATAGGAAGGCGAGCTCGTCGATTTCCTTCATGAGAATCGGGACATCTTTGCATGGTCACCTAAAGACATGCCGGGTGTTCCGACGGATTTCACCGAGCACAAGTTACATGTCTGGTCTGATGCCAAGCCAGTCAAGCAGCCCTTGCGCCGCCTGTCAGAAGAGAAGAGTCGTTGGAGAAGAGATAGCCCAACGTCTGGTAGCCGGCTTCATCATGGAAGTGTTCTTTCCAGAGTGGCTGGCCAACCCAGTCCTTGTGCTGAAGAAAACAAGCAGTGGCGCATGTGTATTGATTACACCAGCCTCAACAAATCCTGCCCCAAGGACCCGTTTGCTTTGCCGAGAATCGACCAAATGATAGAATCCACAGCCGGATGCGAGCTATTGAGTTTCTTTGATGCATATTCAGGGTATCACGAGATCAAGCTGAACCCAGCCGAAAGACTAAAGACCGCCTTCATCACACCATTTGGAGCCTTCTGCTACTTGACCATGACGTTCATCTTGAGGAATGCCGGCGCCACATTTCAACGTTACATGCAGACGTGCCTCCTCAAATAACTCGGCAGAAACGCCCACGTTTACATGGACGATGTCGTGGTGAAGACGGAGATGCGTGGAACGCTGCTAGAAGACCTCAAAGAGACGTTTGAGAACCTACGCCAGTTTCAAATGAAGCTCAACCCGAAGAAATGCGTCTTCGGAGTACCAGCCGGCCAACTTCTTGGATTCCTGGTCTCAGAGCGCGGCATAGAGTGCAACCCTCTGAAGATCAGGGCCATCGAGAGGATGGAAGTGCCCACCCGACTACTGGATGTGCAGAAGTTCACCGGCTACTTGGCGTTCATCAGCCGTTTCATCAGTCGGCTGGGAGAGAAGGCTCTTCCCTTGTACCAGCTCATGAAGAAGACCACTTTTTTCGAGTGGAACGACAAGGTGGGTGAAGCTTTTCTCCAGCTCAAAAAGATCTTCACTACTCCACCTGTCCTAGCGGCTTTGACTCCTAAGGAGCCCATGCTCCTCTACATCGCCGCCACCAGCCGAGTGGTCAGCACAGTCATAGTGGTAGAACGCAAGGAGGAAGGCAAGGTGCTACTAGTCCAGAGACTGGTGTATTACCTGAGTGAAGTGCTATCAACCTCCAAGCAAAACTACCCCCCACTACTAGAAGATGTGCTACGGCGTGCACTTTGCCGCCAAGAAATTGAAGCCGTATTTTCAAGAGCACCCAATCACTGTGGTCTGCATAGCTCCACTGGCCGAGATCATTGGAAGCCGGGATGCTTCAGGCCGAGTGGCCAAATGGGCATCGATTTGGCCCCCTACACCATCTACTAGCAGCCTCGCACCGCCATCAAGTCACAAGAATTGGCCGACTTCCTCGTCGACTGGACCGAGACCCAGTACCTGCCGCCAGTGCCCGACTCCACCCATTGGCGGATGCATTTTGATGGTTCCAAGATGCGCACCGGTTTGGGAGCCGGCATCATCCTCACCTCTCCCAAAGGCGACAAGCTCAGATACGTGCTGCAAATCCATTTTGCCGCCTCCAACAACATCGCTGAATACGAGGCACTCATTTACGGGCTCCAGCTTGCCAAAGAGCTTGGTATTCGTAGGATCCTATGCTATGGTGACTCTGACTTGGTGATCCAGCAATCGTCAGGCGACTGGGACGCCAAGGATGCAAACATGGCGAGCTACTGCTTCCTCGTACATCAACTCAGTGGATATTTTGAAGGGTGCAAGTTTCTCCATGTGCCAAGAAACCACAACGAGCAAGCAGACGCCTTGGCACGAATCGGCTCCACCCATCAAGCAATACCGACCGGCTTCGCCCTACAACGCCTCCTCAAGCCGTCTGTCAAGCCATCACCAAAGTCGGATTCTATCTTCGTGTCGGCTCCTCCTGAAGCAGTCAGATCCGACTTGAGAGCTCCAGCAGCCGGCACGGGAATTTCGGCAGGCGGCTTGGGGGCAGCAATAGCCGCACCGGGCCCGGGGACTGAAGCGGCCAACCCAGAGACTTCAGAGCCCGGCCCAGGGACTGCGGCAGTCGGCCCGGGGACTTCATCGACCCAGCAAGCGGCAGCCGACTCCAACCAGCTGCCTCATGGCCGAACCGCCCTCGTCCAAGTTGCAGTCCTGGCAGTCGAAGAAATCGCAACACCTTCATGGTCCCAGCCCATCCTCAACTTCCTGGTAAACAAAGAGCTACCGACTAATGAGATCTCGGCCCGGCAAGTGCAACGCCGGGCAGCAGCATACACCATAGTCAACACACAACGTGTGAGGCGCAGTGTCACCAGTGTCTACCAGCGCTGCGTCGAGCCGGAGCAAGGCCAAGCAATCCTCAAAGACATCCATCAAGGTGAATGTGGCCACCATGCGGCTTCAAGAGCAGTTGTCGCCAAAGCTTTCTGCCATGGTTTTTTCTGGCTGACTGCTCTAGAAGACGCCAAAGACTTGGTCCAGAAATGCAAAGGGTGCCAGAAGTTCCGTTCCAAGCCACATCAGCCGGCTTCTGCACTCAAAACTATTCCCATTGCCTGGCCCTTTGCTGTCTGGGGCCTGGATATGGTGGGACCATTCAAAACAGCGTGAGGTGGCATGACTCATCTGCTTGTCGCGGTGAACAAGTTCACCAAGTGGATAGAAGCAAAACCAAGCAAGAAGCTGAATGGTCCAACAACTGTGACTTTCATCTCCGACATCACTGTCCGGTATGGCATACCACACGGCATCATCACCGACAATGGCACAAACTTTGCCAAAGGCGCCTTGGCCTGTTTCTGTGCGACGCGGGGCATCTGAGTGGACTTAGCGTCCATTGCCCATCCGCAGTCAAACGGCCAGGTGGAGCGAGCAAATGTCCTCATTTTGTCCGGCATCAAGCCCCGACTGGTTGAGCCTCTGGAGCGTTCGGCCGGCTGCTGGCTCGACGAGCTGCCAGCCATCCTCAACAGCCTACGCACAACTCCGAACAAGTCAACCGGCTTCACACCTTTCTTCCTCGTCTACGGTGCCGAAGCCGTCATCCCAACGGACATAAAATTCGACTCCCCTCGAGTCACCATGTACACCAAAGAGGAGGCAGAAGAAGCACGTCAAAACGGCATCGATCTGCTGGAAGAGGGCCGGCTGTTGGCACACAGTCGGTCCAGCATCTACCAGCAGAGCCTGCGCCGATACTACAACTGGAAGGTCAAGCCAAGATCTTTCCAAGGAGACCTTGTGCTCCGGCTGATCCAGCGAACAGCCAGCTAACACAAGCTCTCAGCGCCTTGGGAAGGCCCCTTCATCATCAGCAAAGTGTTGGGCAACGACTCCTACTACCTGATCGACGCTCAGAATCCTTGAGCACGCAAGAGGGACGAATTCGGCATGGAGACGGAGTGGCCATAGAATGCAAATCTCTTCCGAAGATTTTACAATTGATATAGTATGTACCACGCTACCTTTTGTATTAAAGTACGAAGACTCCAGGTCCCCTGAGAAGAGCTCGGGGACTGCCCTCTTTTATTTATATGATAGCAATTATGCCTATGAGCATGTCATTTTCTTTATGCTGCTTGGCTCCGGGTCTGACTAGTCAGCCCGGGGACTTGCCGCCTTGTACTATGAAATGCTTCCTGCAGCCGGACAAGTAATGTGTTGGCACTTAATTCGTTTCCTGCCAGAAGCTGTAGCTCGCAGAGCGACTGTCTGGTGGGTAGGAGCAAGGCAGAAAGGGTGTCCACATTAAAAATGGCTAAGGACACAAAGCACGTGCATAGTTTAAGCCAGATTCCCGCCTTCTACGACCGACTGTTGAGCAGCCGGCCTGTCGGCTTCTACTTAACTTGCTAGAATGTTCTAAAAACGGCTAAGTACTTGCCTTCCCGGAAGTAGCTAAGTACTTGACCGAGCCATAGTCCGCTGAGCGGCTACTCGGCTGGCAAGACGGCAACCAAGGGAAAGCGGCAAAGGAAAAAGGCAAAGAGCAGCAAGCAAGAAAATATAGAACTCGAAAAAATATTTACATAACAAAGGCCCTTGGCCGATCTTCAAAACACAAGTTTAAGATACAGCCCGCAGGTGGAATTGTGCAATATTAACAAGTTCGTCGAGACTAATAGACAGGTAAAGCAAAAGATAAACTGGTGGCCTAGGAAGCGGCAGACGGGTTCGGTGAATTGGAGGAATCGGCAGCGCCAGTTGGTGGACCGGCCGACTGGTCAGTCTCCGCTTGGTCGCCTCCAACAGTAGCTGACTTGGTTGGGCGTGGCTCGTTGCTGGAGGCGCGGTCGAGCTGGGGCTGGCCGTCCGCTCCGACCCCTGGTGCCTCCTCTTCGCCTTCCTCCTTCGCCTCTCCTTCTTCCTCGCCGCTGGAGTCGATCAACTCCGCCGAGTCCTCGCCGTCTTCCGGGTTCGGCCCGAACCATTCCGGCGGTGCCTCGGCACCATTCTCAACCCGCTCCGGGACGAAGATGCTGGTGTCGGTGTATTTGGCGATTGACACCGCGCGCTTGACGAGGTCATCTTCCACGACTGCCAATTCCTCCTGAGCCTCCAGCCGGAATGTGGCTAGCTGGGCCAGACTCAGCCCAGGGTACCATGCCTTGACGAACTCCAAGGCCCGGCGCGCTCATGCCCGGGCCGAGAAGCCCTTCTAGGCCTCAAGACGGCCGGCCGCCACCTCCAGCCAGTCGGCAGTCCGACTGGGAGTGCGTGGTGCCGGCATGTCAGGCCATAGGGTGGCGATCGCCTGGGCGCTGACACGCTGAAGCCGTCGCAGCATCCGGTGAGCCGGCCAAAGACGGGCCTCGATGCTCAGGATCTGCTCGTTAAGGGTTCGGGGGGCATCGGCGGCGATCTGCGCACCGTCCGCCCTCCGTCATTCACGATCAGCTTCAATGGCCTGGTTGGCAGCGTCCGGGTGACTAGGGAAGAAGTCTGCCAAGACAGAAAGCAAAGAGCCAAAGGTAAAGACGAGAAACCGGCTCGACCAACAGCCGGCAGCTCAAAGAAGGAAAAAGAGGGAAGCTCACCATCGACTATGTCCTCGATCTCGAGAAGGCCAGAAGTCAGCATCGGATCCTTGTCGGTCCAGGCGGAGCGTTCGATCGCAAACTCAGCAAGGAGGCTGGTCTCCTTGTCCTCCGTCCCCTTTTGGGCCTTCTTGAGGAGCTCCTTCTGTTCCGCCAGTTGCGCGACAAGCCGGTCGTGCTCTTCAGCCAGCTTGTTGCGCTCCTCCTTAGTGCGCAACGCAGTGTTCGCTTCGCCCAGCTGCTGCTTCAAGGTAGCATTGGCCTCTATGGAAGAAAAGAAGAAAGGAAGGCATCAGTTGCCAACAAAGAAGAATGGTCGCCAGGGAGATCCAGCCCGATGACTCAGCAGTCGGCCAGAATCTCGGGGACTACAGCCCGCAGTTGCGCCAGCGCGCCCCCACGGAGAAAGGAGTCATCAATAGAAAGAATAATAGTCGTCGGGGAGATCCGGCCCGACTGCTCAGCAGTCTACCCAAATCTCGAGGACTACATCCCACCGGTGCGCCAGCGCGCCCCCACGGAAAGGGAAGAAGACTTACACCGGCCCTCCGACAAGTCGGCAACACGTTGATCCAACTCCAGGACCTTGGAGTTCTAGGCAGCAGCATGAAGGTTATGATAATCATGTACCAAGGATATCAGCACTTAGAGCCTTCTAATTGAAGTTCCGAGCCACCTGCTCAGCAGCCAGCCCGGAACTTGGGGACTACACCTAGTGGGTGCGCTGGCACGCCCCCACGAAGCAATACAAGAGTTAAAAACAAAAAAAGCAAGAAGCATACCGGATGGCCTCTTGCGATGCCAGATACGCCTTGTTGCAGTTCTTGATGGCGTCGGCTTCGGCGCGGAGTTTGGTTTGAACATCCAGCATCGCCTTGTTCAGAGGGCCTGTCCCGCCGACCCGCACCCACCAAGTGGGCGCGGCGCTGGTCGCCTTGGTGTTCGGGACCGAGGAGCTCGCGGCGCCAGTCTCCAACGGGCGTGGCGCCGAGGCCTGATTTCGCAAGTCGGCGACGCGTCGGTGTGCCGACCTCAAGAGTCGGGCCCGTCGCCACCTTGTTTTTAGTCGGCGGCACTGGCGGGTCTACCGGCTGCTCGCCTCGGGCGCTCCCAGACGGCGGCGGTGGAGGCACATTCATGTCCGGCATGGCGATGTCGCCACCGTCCCTCTCCATGACCGGGTGCTCGTCGCCGGCCTCCCCAGTCTGCGCCACGAACTATGGAGGTGGCGGCGCAGAGTTCAGGGGAGTGATGAAAATCGCCGACTGGCGGCACGCGGCTTCTTCAGCCTGCTTCTTTGCTGCTTCGGCCTCCTCGGCCTCCACTAGTTTCTTCAGGGTGGCGGCCTCCGCCTTCTCCCAGCGGGCGGCTTCCTGCTCTTCGTGCACTTCTCGCGCGTTCCGCTCCCTCGGCTCCCGAAGGTCGGTGGCCGGATCAATCCGCCCAATGGTGTTGGAAGTCTCCGCCGACCTCACGATGGAGGCAGTGGCCGATTTCTCAAGAGAGAGTGGAGCCCTAGATCAAGGGAAACGAAGTGAAGAAACTCAGACAGAGTCAACAAGGAAAAAATGAAGGTAGAAGATAAACGTGGTACTTACGCGGAAACCAGCTGCGGCTTCTCCACCTCCTTGCGGAAGCGGATGGCCTTCGCGGCCGCTTCATCCCGCTTGGTCGCCACGGCCGAGCCCTTGGGCTTCTTCGGCCGGCTGCCAAACAAGCTCAGCGCGGCCCTGCCTTCTTTGCGCCGCCTTGGGTATCCGGCGCGGCAGACGAGCTCGCGCCCGGCGGGCCGGCTCCTAGCTGGTGGCGCGGGGTGACTTCCCCCGTGTCATCATTAGGCAAGTCCTCGAGGCTGGCTCCGAGCCTTGGGCCGCCTACTTCGCCGCCTCCGCCTTTAGCATCGTCCCCCAAGGCCGCAGCCCCCAGATCAGGGTCATCGACGTCGCTCTCCGCTCGGTCGGGGATGAATTGGCGCTCTGGCCCCGTGGTGCCTGCTGCCGGCTGGAGGAGGGGACTCTGTTCAAAGGCCGATTGGTCAGGCTAGACAGCACGAACTCGGCAACAAAGAGATAGAGAAAAAAAGACAGATGTCTTACAATAGGCGGGGGTTGGCGCGTGAATACGGCTCCTTGCCAGACCACCATTCATCCGTGAGCTCGCAGTTTGCAAGGTAGTTCACCATGTGATCTAGCTCTGCGTGAGGCATCTCCTTGGTGCACAGCCGACTCGGGTCCCGATGTCCGCTCATCTGGCAGATCATGTGAGGGCGGCTCTGGAGCGGGAACACTCGGCGCGCCCTGAAGGCGGATAGCAAGTCGGGCCCGGTCAGGCCCTCCGACTGTATCAGCACTCGGAGTCGCGCGATAGCGGCGGCTCCGGAGTGCGACAACGTCTTGGCCCGGTATGACCAGTTGGGCCGCCTCCCAGCCGGCGGGCCAACTTCGTAAGCCGGCAAGTTGACCCAGTCGCCCTGAGCAAAAACGCTCTTCACGTAGAAATACGACCGCTGCCACATCTTCACCGACTTGATCAGCATGATGGGAGGAAACGGATTGTCGGCCGCCGACCTCCGCACCGTGATGAACGCGCCGGATTGGGCTGGCACACCGGCAACGAGGGTGCCGAGCTTGATGTAGAAGAACTTCCCCCAAAGCTCAATGGTGGGGAGGACTCCGAGGAAGCCTTCGCACAAGGTGACAAAGGCGGACAGCAGCACCACCGTGTTCGGGGTGAGGTGGTGCAGCTGGAGACCGTAGAATTCGAGGAACGCCCGGAAGAAGCTGCTCACCGGCAAGCCAAGGCCGCGCAGGCAGTGCGAGCGGAAGACGACCCGCTCGCCCTCCTCCGGCGCTAGCGAGATCTCCCCCCTCGGCACAAGGCAGACCCTCACGTGGCCCTTTCCGGGTAGCCGCCACATCTGGCGGAGGAATTCAACGTGGTCGTCGTGAACTTCGGAGCCGTCCCATGCTCTGGAGGGCGCCGTGGGGGCGTGGGGGTGGAAGATGAGCTCATCGGGAACGAACCACCACAGCGCTAAGCGTAGCTTGGAGGGACAACGGCGAGAAGAAGAAGAAGGAGGAAAGAGTGGGGAGGAGGGACGCGCGTGCTGCGCCGCTCCCCCCTTCTCCCCCTACGGGCTTCGGAGCCGAGGGGGCGATCGACGGATTTACTACGCCCATGACCCCACGCCCCGTGTTTATCGCGCTAGTTACTGCGCACAGTAACTCCGCGAGAAACTCAACCTCCCACCTGGGCCGTAGTGGATCCGCTCATGTGCCGAGGCATGGTAGTGGACTGCCCCGCCAGCAGGCACGTCCCATCGCGAGTGTGGGTTGGCAGACTGGCCCGGCCACTCGTCGCCACGTGACAGGACCATAATGGGCAGCGGCCTGGAGGCTTAGCTAGCACGCCACTTAGATCCCGCCGAAGCGTTCAAATTTTTGGATGAGTCAGATTGCGCGAGTCCGACACCTCTAGTCGGCCCAGCAGAAGTCAGACGAGGCTCCACCTCAAGCACTCGGAGAAAGAAATTGTTGAGGCTCCTCGGCTGATCAACCGTGTCACCTCACCAGCATCGGGGACTACTGTCGGAGTAATGGGCCACGGGTAGGCCAACCCGAGGCCCAGAACCTTTCAAGACATCGGGGCTGGCTGCGCCCCTCAAGGCACCAAGATGAAGTGTCGCGTTCTGGTGGCCAGCTGAAGGAATAGCCAGCTGCCCGTAGACGGCCGAGTTCCAGAGACCGACTTGAAGACCAGCCGACTCCTAGTTGGCGGCTTCTAGAGAAGCCGACCCCTAGCAGTCGGCCCATGGCGCCAACAAAGCATGCGCCCTCATCAAGAAGGACAAGACAGAGAATGGCTACAGTGTAGCCCATCCCCCCCCCCCCCATCCAGGGACAGGCGTGGCCACACTGCACTGTACCGGCAGAGATCTCTGTCGGGCGCGGCATTGTTGCCACGCCATCCTTGACATCACCACAAGCAGGCAGAGTCCTGCTCCCACGACGGCCTATCGGTATGGCACAAGGACGACGGGCCCCACCAATCAGCAAGAGCCTGGAAGACGGCAAGAGCCCCACCAGTCGGACCCGATGGAGGTCGGCCCCCGGCAGTCGGCCCGCCCTTTCCTCGGGACCCACGTGCCATTAACTGGACGAGACACGGAGTGGCTACAGTAATCGCCCACCGGGCGGCGGAGCTATAGCCACAATCCCCTGACCAAGCCTGCGTCATTAGAGTCACGGCTACAGCGATCAGCAGCCGACAAGGCCCGAGAGCGGCGGGGCGGCCTGTCGTCCCCGTACCCAACCGGTCGGCGGGGCCCACCAGGCAGCGGGCCCCAGTAGTCGGCAGAGAAGCCGACGGCCGAAGAGACTGACGGGCGGGCCCTATGCCCAGCCGGATTACCATTGTACCCCTGGGGGGTAGGCCTATATAAACCCCCCAGGGCACCCATGCAAAGGGTTCCCAACCTGTTAGAACTAGACCGGCCCATAGATGAAGGAGAGAGTTAGCCTTGCCTTCTCCTGCCTCCATCATACAGCTCGAGGAGCACCATTGTACTCACTTGTGCCTTAGTGATCATGCGGAGACCCCGCAGAGCAGGACTAGGGGTGTTATCTCCTAGGAGAGCCCCGAACCTAGGTAAAGTACGCCGGCGTTGGTGTCTACGCCTCATCCCGCTTCCGGGCACCGGCGACGTTCTACTCGCTCCCACCATGATAAGCCATCCATTGGCATATGTCGCACCCAGCCCCCTACACTATGCGATGGAGCCAGTTGCCCCAAAGTTCAGCCCATGGTCTTCTTGTTTGATCACTTTCGATCGCAGGGACCACCCCACCAGTATCCATCATGGCTATTCTGCCGCATTGGTCCTTGACCCCATCATTGACGGATTTCACCTCACTCGAGTCCTTATAGACGGTGGCAGCAGCCTGAACTTGCTTTATTAGGATACAGTGCGCAAAATGGGTATAGACCCCTCGAGGTTCAAACCCACCAAAACCACCTTCAAAGGTGTCATCACAGGTGTAGAGGCCTATTGCACGGGCTCAATAACACTGGAAGTAGTCTTCAAATCTCTGGACAACTTCCGAAGCGAGGAGTTAATCTTCAATATCGTCCCCTTCCGCAGTGGCTATCATGCACTGCTCGGATGAACCGCATTTGCCAGATTCAATGCGGTACCGCATTATGCATACCTAAAGCTCAAAATGCCAGGACCTTGCCGGGTTATAACAGTTAATGGAAACACAGAGCCCTCGCAGCAGAAGCGCAAAGCAGCCTTATGAGGCAAACCGCCAATTCGGCAAAAAAGACCCCGGACACCTGCAAGCGAGTCCGGAGTACCCTGCAAGAGGATCACCAGGCACGTTTAGAGCTCACCTAGAAATTCGGCCTCCGTCCTAGTCCCAGTCAAGCGGTGAAATTTTTGCCGCGCATACATAATTACGCACTCAAGATACCATGGGCATAGGCAGAGGCACGGCCATGGCACGACCCACAATGCTGCTCAACCGTTTCAGGACCCGTGTACCTCTAACATTTTATTCCTTTTAGGCCCCTATTCTCTGAAGGCCCTCTCCGATCGTCTGATTATCGGACCCGTCATGGGAAGGAAACACCAAGGAATCAAGAAGCTTCGACGTACAAGGGAATACTCAGGTGGTCTCTGATAACGATCGATATACCTGTTTTGTATACCCACACGCAGCTTGACCTTGGATAGGACATGTCAAATAGTCCCGTTTTTTACTTATTACACTACATGTATGCATACGCTTTGACGTATCATTTAAATAACAATGTACAACATCAGCTCATTATTGCATTCCTTTATCTTTTTCCTGTCTGCTTACATACGACAAGTCGCACCCTTACATTCTGATACGACCAGTGCACCAGGGGCTTCAGTGTACCCCATAACACGGCATGAAAAGTCCGAACACTTTCGATAGTGCGGCACCCCAAACTTATAGCATTATATGCATCAACTCCGAATCATGTCTTGGGTGTGCCCGACTCCCATGTTTTGGTACCTTACGTTCCGCTATATCGGCTAACGTAGCATTGGGAGAAGTACTCGATTGTGTCCCGGTTCTTTCGGACGAGCACATCGGTAGAGAAAGCCAAAAACTGACTGTCATGATGCGGGGAGAGCTGGTCGCTGTTTGAGAGGTCTCAAATCCTTAAAGATTTTTTCCACTTCGGGTGAGGAGTCGGCCTTGTCTGATTTAGGCGTACATAGCGCACCAAGTTCAACCTTCTGACTACTAGGGGCTTCGCCAAAATTTAAAATTGTAGACATCTATGGCTAAGTGAGAGTGATAAAGCTTTATAGTCCGATTGCCTGGTTCGTTATGCTGAACACCTCCTTCGAAGGACCCAAAACTAGGATAAAGAGTGATCAGGTTTATCCTGAACACCTCAGTACTAGTTACATGGGGGTAGAAGCCGACGACTGGCCAACTCTCAAATTTTATAAACAGCCACACAGAAGGTAATATTTTAAATCAACAAGCGTTACATAGCGGACATGAACTCGTTTCACATTACAGGATCACATGAGTACATTCATTCAAATATTACATCCTTAGCACATTCCTCTGCCACAAGGCGAGCACCCTTCAGGACACTGTCATAATACTTTTCGGGGTGGCGATGCTCCTTGCCCTCCGGCGGCCCCTCCTTCACCTGCTTTTCGGCGTCCATCTTCGCCAGTGCACTTTCGCCCGGGCAAAAGCCCTGCGCGCACCCTCAATGCAACGGACCGCTTTATGACTTCAAACCGTGGGCAGGCGTTCATAAGCCACCTTACAAGGCCGAAATAGCTGCCAGGCAGGGGCTCGCCAGGCCACATCCGGACTATGAGGTCCTTCATGGCCAGTTCGGCCGCCTTGTGAAGCTCGAGCAGTTGCTTCAACTGGTCGCTCAAGGGCATCGCATGTTCGGTCCTAGTATACTGAGACCAGAACAACCTCTCCATCGAGCTCCCTTCCTCGGCCCGGTAGAACTCTGCAGCATCCGACACACTGCTGGGTAGATCTACGAACGCTCCTGGAGAGCTCTGAATTCGGGTAAGTAAAAGGAAAGTTTCCTTCACATGCTTGCTTTGCATAATGAATGCCTTACCCACCGCTATCTTCCTGACCGCCTCAATTTCCTGGAGGGCCTTTTGGGCTTCGACCTTGGCATTTTGTGTGTTCTCGAGGGCCTTCGCAAGCTCGGACCCTTGCATCCTAGAGTCACGCTCCAAGGACTAGTACTTCTTGACAAACTCCTAGAGCTCTTGCTGAACCTCTCTGACTCGGGCCTCTTGCTTCTCGAGCTCGGCATGCTCCTTGGCCGCTTTGCCTTCGGCCTCGGACAACGCCTTCTTCAGGGTCACCACTTTGGTCGTGGCCCCTAGCAAAATTCATGACGAACCTGTGATCTAACAACCAGTTTCCTTTTTCTTTATTAATAAACAGACGAGGTATCACTTACCTTTTTTCTCTTCGAGCTGCCTCTTGGTAAGGCTGATCTCTTCCTCGGACTGCTCAAGGTTCCGCTTCAGTGCGGAGACCTCCGCCGTGTGAGCGACAGCGGCCAGCAGTGAAGCCTGCTTATTCACATAGACATATTCTGATTAGACTCCTATGATTATTATTTGATCCTTTGTTCGGCCTTTCTTCCGAACACCAAACAGAGCATCAGGGGCTACTGTCTATGCTGTAATATTTTCTCATAATTTGATTACTTACCTCGAAGCCTGTTAGGGGGCTAGCACAGGCTTCAGTCAGTCCGCTTTTGGCGGACCAAACCTTCTTGACCACCGCACTCATGATAGTGCGGTGCTCTTCATCAATGGAAGCACTGCGAAGCGCTCCCAACAAATTGTCCGATGCCCCTGGATGGACAAAGGCCATCGGCACAGACGGCTTGTCCCCCTTAGACTTGCTGCCCCCGGCATTAGAGCCCATGGGAGTCTTGCCCCTCGTGTGCCCAGCGTCTGGAATGTCGCCTTGGGGTGCTTCCGGAACTGTCTCCCCTTGGTTCAATACCCTTTGAGACAACACCTCGACGTCGTCCGGAGGGCGGGGGGAGGAGGCGGTCGGGAGTGAATCGTTGTTCATCTCCGACGGGCCCAAAGACTCATCCGAATAGGATACGTCGATACGGGCTTTGGAGGGCTGCATGATCATGTTCGGCATGATAAGAAGTAATAAAATAAAACATACCAAGAACTATTATGGTATCTAGATACTTATGACTTCGCTAGGGGCTTGTCCCTGGGTAACCACTCCTCGTCACTAAAAGCGGCTGCCGTGGAGCAGTCCGGAAGGAGAGTCCTTCCCCTTCTTGTCTCCCCTGGCTAGTGGGGAGAACTTTCCTATTCCTCCTCCTCGTTTTCGTGGGAGGAGGGCGCCTCGGTGTTATTGGACGATGAGTCCGATACGACCTTGCGTCGGAGACCTTTCCTGGTCCCCGTGGCCTTCTTCTCCGGCGCCTCATAGGGCGCCGGAACCAGCATCTCCGTTAAGAGAGCCCTTGCTGGATCTTCGGGCAGTGGGGCCGGACAATCGATCCACTCCGCTGTCGCGACCCATTCCTGTTAAATGGCGTGGAGGCTTAGATCCCCCACATGATTATACTAGGGAAAGAAACATCTTATGAGATATAAGGAGCTTACCAGATTGGCAGGGCGCTTTGCGCTGAGTCCGCGATCCTCGGTAAGGGGAGGAGGTACCTCGACGGACTTGAACAGCAGCCTCCAGATGTCCTGGTGTGTCGTGTCGAAGAGCTCTCGCAGCGTCTGGTGCTTAGCCGGGTTGAAATCCCACATATTGAATGCCCTTCTTTGACACGGGAGGATCCGGTGGATGAACATGACCTGGACCATGTTGACAAGCTTGATTTTCTAGCTTATCATGTTTTTAACACAGTTCTGGAGTCCGGTCAGCTCCACCGATGAACCCCAGGATAGTCCATTCTCTTTCCAGGAGGTGAGCCGCGTGGGGATGTCAGATCGAAATTCAAGGGCCGCCACCCAGTTGGTGTCACGCGACTTGGTGATGTAGAACCACCCCGATTGCCACCCCTTCACTGTTTCCACATAGGAGCCTTTGAGCCAGGTGACGTTGGGCATTTTTCCCACCATGGTGCCTCCGCACTCCGCTTGCTGGCCGACCACCACCTTCGGTTTAACATTGAAGGTCTTCGGCCATAGACCGATGTGGGGCTTGATGTAACGCCCTCGATGCGGCTATATCTCCCACGTGTCGAAGCACGACTTAGAGGCCTAACCGCATTGAAAGCAATGTCGCAAGTGAGGTAATCTTCACACAACCCATGTAATACATAAGGGAAAGAGATACATAGTTGGCTTACAATCGCCACTTCACACAAATACATGAATAAAGCATTACATCATCCAGATACAATCAAGGCCCGACTACGGAGCCAAAATAAAAGAAGAACCCCAAATGCGACCAGGTCCCTGATCGACCCCAACTGGGCTCCACTACTGATCAACTAGAACGAAACAACACAAAGGACAAGATCTTCATCGAGCTCCTCCTTGAGTTTGGTTGCATCATCTGCACGGACTCATCGACACCTGCAAGCTGGTTTTGGAAGTATCTGTGAGCCACGGGGACTCAGCAATCTCACACCCGCGTGATCAAGACTATTTAAGCTTATAGGTAGGGTAAAAGGTATGAGGTGGAGCTGCAGCAAGCGACTAGCATATATGGTGGCTAAAACATACGCAAATGAGAGCGAGAAGAGAAGGCAAAGCACGATCGTGAAACTATGATCAACAAGTGATCCTAGAACAACCTACGTCAAGCATAACTCCAACACCGTGTTCACTTCCCGGACTCCGCCGGAAAGAGACCATCACGGTAACACACGCAGTTGATGTATTTTAATTAAGGTCAACTTTAGGTTTTCTACAACCGGACATTAACAAATTCCCATCTGCCCATAACCGCGGGCACGGCTTTCGAAAGTTCAGTCCCTGCAGGGGAGTCCCAACTTAGCCCAAGACAAGCTCTCACGGTCAATGAAGGATATACCTTCTCCTGAGACATTCCGATCAGACTCGGTATCTCGGTTCTACAAGACAACTTCGACAACGATAAAACAAGTCCAGCAACACCGCCCGAATGTGCCGACAAATCCCGATAGGAGCTGCACATATCTAGTTCTCAGGGCACACTCAGATGAGCTCTCCATACAACTAAAACCAAACCTCGAGTTTCCCCAAGGGGGCGCTGCACAGGACTCTAGTTTGGACCAACACTCAGAGGAGCACTGGCCCGGGGGGGTTAAAATAAAGATGACCCTTGAGTCTGCGAAACCCAAGGGAAAAGGCTAGGTGGCAAATGGTAAAACCAATGTTGGGCATTGCTGGAGGAGTTTTATCCAAGGAGAACTGTCAAGGGGTTCCCATAATAGCACAACCGCGTAAGGAACGCAAAATCAGGGAACATAACACCGATATGACGGAAACTAGGGCGGCAAGAGTGGAACAAAACACTAGGAAAAAGACTGAGCCTTCCACCCTTTACCAAGTATATAGATGCATTAATTAAATAAGATATAGCATGATATCCCAACAAGTAACCATGTTCCAACAAGGAACAACATCTCCATGTTCCAACAAGGAACAAACTTCAATCTTCACCTACAACTAACAACGCTACAAGAGGGGCTGAGCAAAGCGGTAACATAGCCAAACAACGCTTTGCTAGGACAAGGTGGGTTAGAGGCTTGGTTCAACAATATAGGAGGCATGATAAGCAAGTGGTAGGTATCACAGCATAGGCATAGCAAAAGAGCGAGCAACTAGCAAGCAAAGATAGAAGTGATTTCGAGGGTATGGTCATCTTTCCTGAGATCCCGCAAGGAAGAAGAACGAGTCCATGAAGAAGACAAACGGACGTAGTCGAACGAATCCTCACAACACGACGTTATCGGAACCAACCCGAAGAAGCAACACCGGAAAGAAGCAAACAACATAGTAAACAACCAACACATAGACAAGGCATGATGCACAAACAATTATGATGCATATCCGGTTTAATGAAGCATGGCATGGCAAAGTGCACAAACAACACTACAAGTTAAGTGGAGCTCAATATGCAACGAGTCGCATATTGACGGAACACCACATGCCTTATTTAGTTGTCTCTCGTTTATGTACTCAACAAGATTAAATGTTGTTAGCATGGCAAGAGGTGAAACATGATGAAACCATCTAATCTAGGCAAGTTTAAATGAGGCCGGAACAACAAAACAACAAGTCCGGAAACTCCTCATATGCATATATTAGGTTTGGTCCTGTTCTGCCCTAAACACAATTTTAGAATTATTAAACATGCAAGAAAAGCGCACCATGATAAACTAGGCATTTTTCCACCCCATTTACATATAAAGTTTATTAAATTCGGAGTTACGGTTATTTAGTTATGAATTAAAGCATTTTAACATGGCATAGGAGCAAATTTAAACAAACATCATTTTAGACATTTTAAACATGGATGAAAGTGCCATATAATTAACCTACACATAATTCTAAGCATTATTCATATATAATTCATTTTAATCCGATGCAACAATTGTGAGTCATTATACGCATGTAGTCTAACGGGTTTCCTACAAAACTGCTGCTCTCCGGATAATTACAGAAATTCACAGAGCCTAAAAAAACTATACAGGCCAAATCTGGCAGCCTAGCCCAACAGGAGGGGTAAAAAGGAGGGGCTCGGGGTGCCCTCACCATGGACCAAGCCCAAGTGGGTGGGGGAGGAGGCGCGCTGGGCCTGAACTAGAGTCCAGCTAGTGACCCACGCGCGTGGTGGTCGTGCGCTCGATGCAGAGCTGTTGCCTCTCGCTGAAGAAGAAAGGCAGTGGCGCCATGGCGATAGGAGGCAGGAGGTCGCAGCGGCAGGGCTCTTCCCGGCCGGAACGCGTCTGATCCCGCAGGAACGACGCGAGGGCGAACGGATCCATGTAGGAGGAGACGAAGCAGGGGCTTGAGGCGACGAGGTTGAAGGAGGTTGCTGTTTGCCTGAAGGGAATAACAGAGAGTGATTCAGAGAGGAACAGGGGAAGGAAGCAGAGAGAGATAGAAAGGAGAGGATGGAGAAGAGGTGCGGCGACCTGCTGGTGGTGGGGGAACTCCGGCGACACCGAACTACAGAAGGCGGGCCTTGGCGTCGGCTGGAGGAGGTCATCCATGGCGCTGCTCTTGAGTACCTGAGAGAGACAGAGGGAGGTACGTGATAGAGAGAGAGAGAAAACGGGAGAGGAAGGAGAAGAAGACAGAGAGGAGAAGGACAAGGCCGGTCCTGGTCGTGGTCCCCGGCAGCGGAGTCGTCGAAGGGCGCGGCCTGCTGGGTCCTGAGGCGAGCTGGGTCTGGGGGTTGAGCAGAGGAGCTCGGTGGGGGTGGATCGATGGGTGGATCGGGAAGGCATAGGAGACTGCCATTTGGGTGGATGGGGAAAAAACGAGGTGGATCTGGCAATGATCCCAAGAGGATTTGAAGTGGCGGCGGGCAGGAGGATGGAAGGGACAAGTGGCCTAAAAGCTAGGGTTCGGTCTGATTATATAGGTAGCGGGTTAGAAGAGGCAAGCTTTGGACCCTTCGATCGTAATCGGATGGACGAGAATAAATATGTTAGGAAGTCCAATTAACAAAACGGAGACGTTTTGTAGATGTTTGGGGATGATCCGGACACAACGGTAGCGACAGCCCGGGTCGGGTCCGGGACAGCTTTCGGGCGCGTGCGTGAGGAGCCCATGCACTGTGCAAGGAGGGGGTTGGTAGCGGACTGTGCAGAAAGCTTTGGGCCGAGAGAAGAGAAGAGAGAGAGACCCGGCGACTGTTTCCGGAGACCGAAACGTCTGACGTTAGACCGACTATATTGCCGCTATAGTTCACGGTTGGGCTATCAAACGAGCTCCGAATGCGATGAAACTTGGCAGGCGACCTACTAACAACATAACAACACCACATGCCAACTTTCATGCCATTCCGAGAACATTTTCCGGCCACTTATAAAATGCTATTTCGGACATGCCGCGGGCGCGTGCGAGTGTGGTTGGGCTCAGAACGGTCAACGGGCGGAACTGGGGGAACCCGGACGGATGCAAGTTTTGAAAACATGAAGATGCAATGCACATGATGACATGACAAAATGCAACACGCAAGCGAATGACATGGGAACGACAGCGAATAACTGGAGGACACCGGGCACATCGGTCTCGGGGCGTTACAACACTCCACCACTACGAGAGGATCTCATCCCGAGATTTAGAATGGCACCGGAGGAACAACGGAAAAGAAAGAGAAGAGGTAAAACTAAGTTGCTGCTTTGACAAACGAGTGAAACCACAACCTTGAGAGGTTGAATAAATTTGAGAAAGAACACAAAGAAGGTGAATAAGGTCGAAAACACTCCTTTAGAAAAGAGTAACAAAGAACATTGCGAAAAGACCTTGATGTTGAAGGGCAAGATAAATATTGAAACCACTCCGGTTGGAACAAGATAGAAAAAGATTAAGAATGATATAATTTGGGCAGCATTCCGACTGAAAAGAAATGGAATTCAATAAGAACTTGGTATGATGAAAAGATACTTGATGAAATCACAACATACATCCTCCGGAACTATTGAATGCATGGAACAAGGGGTAAGAATGATCTCAGACAACGCTCCAGTTGAGAAGATATGCAAGGCTTGATAAGGCGAAAAGAACTAGGCGAAAAGAACTAGAAGAGATGACACCACGCTCCGATTAGATGGATAAGCACAGGAAAGAACATGATCTTTGACAAAACGAGATGATGGGTTGAAGAGAGCAACAATACAATGCTTCCGGAACAAAAGTGAGAATGGACTGGAATGAACGAAGGGAAACAAGATCTTGAGAGAGCACGCTTACAACAAATGCCAGAACGGAGTTGTTGGAAGACCAACAACGAAAAGAATAAGCTTGATATGGTCTTATGGAATACATCTGAAAATTATGAGGTGACAACCTGCCACTCACGGGTAAAGAATTGGATTGGTACGAACAAGGAGACGAGAAAGCTTATTTCACCGGAAGGATGAAAGAACTTGGGTCCTTTATGAGCACCATAATAGCAACAATCGTTAGGGAAGGCTTTAGGTGAAACATGACACCAGATAACTCCAACGAAGAGGTTGGTGGATTTGAAATACCTCATTCTTAAGAACATGTGAATCATGAAACATGAACTCAAATTATCAAGAATGACATAAAACCACCTCCCATGATACGGAAGAACGAATTGCACTCCGGATTGCAAGATGAAGAATATTTGAGCTCCTTAGAAAAGAATGTCGATGAACACTTCAAAAAGGAATTAAATCCTTGATGAACCAACCATGTATAACCTCCATGAAGAACTCCGGTAACAAAAAGGATGATCAAACGGAAGAAAAGAGAAGTTGAAAACATAAAGTGAAGCCTTGAAATGATTTAGATGGATCTCCGTGACAAATAATAATAATAATAATAATGAGAGAGCTTGGAACTCCAGGAAAAGAAAGATGAACAAATGAGATCAAGAATTTTTATGAACCTCCGGAATAAGGAATTAAATCACATGGATGAAACAAAGAATAAGAATTACGTTGTGCGCATCCTTCACCAATTAAATTGATGATGAGCAAACGGATTTGGCATACTACTTATTCTCGAAGAAAGGATTAAGATAGATATCGCGCCAACTTGATAAGGTCTTCAACGAAACACCGATGGAATCAAAACATCGAATGAATTGATATGATAACGAAAGAAGAGGAATCTTGCACGAACCACCGTAAGAATTAAAATGACCAAAGGGAAGATAAAGAAAACACCGGGAAGAATTAGCAAATGAATGAAGAAACTTGAGAGAATTTAGATGCAAGTGAACGAAAGGATCACGGGCTGATTAGAGGATATTTGAATGATGCACCGGTAAGATTTAGAGAATGAGAACTGAAAGCTGAGAATGAATAAATCTTCTGAATTGATGGGCTCCGGAGAATCAAACTGAAAAAAAAACTCCTGAATTGCTCCGGATGGGTAAAAAGAATTCTCACAATCAAAAACAATTATGAGAGGATGGCAGTAAGCTAGAACCACGAATCTTTGAGAGAACGGATAAGATATGAAGGTAAAACTCTTCTTCGGTCTACAAAATCCGATAATGACGACGAGAGACACCACCATGAATTGTTGAGACACTCTAGAATAACGAAGAATAGAAAAGTTGAACCAATGATGAAAAGAATTTGAAAGATCTTGGAGAAGACATTTGACTGATGATAATTCATTCTTACGTAAAACTTCAAAATGAATTTGAGAATAACTCCGATAAAAATTAGAAGAGTCAGGTAAGATCCTGGGAAAAGACCTGTGGGTTAGGGCCCACTGAAAAGAAACACCGTTGAACGATTTGAAGAGAGATAATGCACCGGTTGAAATAAAAGACTTGAATGAGAGAACATCCTTGAAAGATCTAGAACGAATGCAGAGTGGAAAACACAAATCTTCGAGATATCTTGAGCACTCCGGAACAATTGAATAGCAAGCGGGGAATGATTAAGAATTGCACCGGCATGAGAAAGCATTGAAACGAGGAAAGGATATGATCAACAAAGCTTGACTTGAAACCACCGGAGATGAAAATAATGAAGAATGACGAACTTGAGGCTCCATTAGAATCTTCATGAGAATCACCGGATAAGAAAATTGATTGAAAAGAAAGAAGAGGCTCCACATGAATAAGTTGGATAGTTGATGAAGAAATCTTAGTCCTTATAGAAAAACAAGGGTGGGTGGGAGGGAAAACAAAGGCAACTTGGAGACGGATGAAACAAACACCGTTGAGAAAAAAACTGATAACTGATCTTGCGAATGTTGAAATGATCGGATCCACTTAAAGAGAAGCACACCAGTTGAAAAGGATTGACATGACAACCTCGATGATCAAGAAGGATTAGTATTCACATCAGAGTATGAGAACACCATTTAGGAAAGGTATGGAATAAACACTTGACATTGAAGCAACTCGAATACCACAACTCCAAACAACAACAAAGGATTGGCTTGCAGAATACGCCAGAACAAACATATGATAGAGATTTCGTCCGAAGTTTTCGTGGTGGGGCCTACACGGGTTCGATCGTACAGCACCATCATGTACAAGGCAGTGCACATGAGATACGAAGAATCCCCGAGTCGGCATAGCCAAGGACTCTTTAAGACACAACGAGACCACTATAAAACCAACCGTGAATAGGCGGACCACTAGACGTCGAACCCCAATTTCATATCATACATCTGTCGGAAAGATAACCTAAGAGCTACTTGAATTCCCACCTATGAAACTCCCGAACCTTTCTGGTTATGCAATCAGGTGTTGGGGATACAGGGGAAGCATAATATCTCACCCAAAACTAGCAAATCCTACATCCAGCTGTATCCATCCTTCAACACATAACCAAGAAACCTTCGGAAATCATCTACCTCAACCTTCGAAAAGCATCTGTTATACGAGTTATGGCAATACTCCCGAACTCCCGCCCCAGTACTGGGTGGCGTCGAGGTTATGTCACCAACAACTGCATAAAAGAGATTTTCAATGTCGGTGAAACGAAACTCAGGTATTCCGGAACTGCAATGATAAAATAGTGACGGCAACACCTCGGAGCTCAACTCCCCGGGACACTGCCACAACCCCTAAATGACAGGAGGCACCAAGAACAATGTTCTCGTCACAAAACCATCGGAAGATTCCAATATACCCGCGTGATCCTAAAAATTTTTTAGTGAAATTTCAGAAGAGAAGAGTCAAAACTCTACGTCAGGATGCCTCACCAGAGCGATGAAGGGACTGGGGAGTAAAAAGAATTCCTAAACTCTCCGATATATAATTCCTAAATGACTCAAAACTTTTTTCTAGACTCAACAACGTCAGCTAATTCGATCAAGCAGGGGGCTCCTAAGGTCGGGGAAGGCTCTGATACCAACTTGTAACGCCCTCAATGCGGCTATATCTCCCATGTGTCGAAGCACGACTTAGAGGCATAACCGCATTGAAAGCAATGTCGCAAGTGAGGTAATCTTCACACAACCCATGTAATACATAAGGGAAAGAGATACATAGTTGGCTTACAATCGCCACTTCACACAAATACATGAATAAAGCATTACATCATCCAGATACAATCAAGGCCCGACTACGGAGCCAAAATAAAAGAAGAACCCCAAATGCGACCAGGTCCCCGATCGACCCCAACTAGGCTCCACTACTGATCAACTAGAACGAAACAACACAAAGGACAAGATCTTCATCGAGCTCCTCCTTGAGCTTGGTTGCGTCATCTGCACGGACTCATCGGCACCTGCAAGCTGGTTTTGGAAGTATCTGTGAGCCACGGGGACTCAGCAATCTCACACCAGCGATCAAGACTATTTAAGCTTATAGGTAGGGTAAAAGGTATGCGGTGGAGCGGCAGCAAGCGACTAGCATATATGGTAGCTAAAAAATACGCAAATGAGAGCGAGAAGAGAAGGCAAAGCATGATCGTGAAACTATGATCAAGAAGTGATCGTAGAACAACCTACGTCAAGCATAACTCCAACACCGTGTTCACTTCCCGGACTCCGCCTGAAAGAGACCATCACGGTAACACATGCGGTTGATGTATTTTAATTAAGGTCAACTTCAGGTTTTCTACAACCGGACATTAACAAATTCCCATCTGCCCATAACCACGGGCACAGCTTTCGAAAGTTCAATCCCTGCAGGGGAGTCCCAACTTAGCCCAAGACAAGCTCTCACGGTCAACGAAGGATATACCTTCTCCCGAGACAACTTCGACAATGATAAAACAAGTCCAGCAACACCGCCCGAATGTGCCGACAAATCCTGATAGGAGCTGCACATATCTCGTTCTCAAGGCACACTCAGATGAGCTCTCCATACAACTAAAACCAAACCTCGAGTTTCCCCAAGGGGGCGCTGCACAGGACTCTAGTTTGGACCAACACTCAGAGGAGCACTGGCCCGGGGGGGTTAAAATAAAGATGACCCTTGAGTCTGCGAAACCCAAGGGAAAAGGCTAGGTGGCAAATGGTAAAACCAATGTTGAGCATTGCTGGAGGAGTTTTATCCAACGCGAACTGTCAAGGGGTTCCCATAATAGCCCAACCGCGTAAGGAACGCAAAATCCGGGAACGTAACTCCGATATGACAGAAACTATGGCGGCAAGAGTGGAACAAAACACTAGGCAAAAGGCCGAGCCTTCCACCCTTTACCAAGTATATAGATGCATTAATTAAATAAGATATATCGTGATATCCCAACAAGTAACCATGTTCCAACAAGGAACAACATCTCCATGTTCCAACAAGGAACAAACTTCAATCTTCACCTGCAACTAACAACTCTATAACAGGGGCTGAGCAAAGCGGTAACATAACCAAACAACGGTTTGCTAGGACAAGGTGGGTTAGAGGCTTGGTTCAACAATATAGGAGGCATGATAAGCAAGTGGTAGGTATCACAGCATAGGCATAGCAAAAGAGCGAGCAACTAGCAAGCAAAGATAGAAGTGATTTCGAGGGTATGGTCATCTTGCCTGAGATCCCGCAAGGAAGAAGAACGAGTCCATGAAGAAGACAAATGGACGTAGTCGAACGAATCCTCACAACATGACGTTATCGGAACCAACCCAAAGAAGCAACACCAGAAAGAAGCAAACAACATAGTAAACAACCAACACATAGACAAGGCATGATGCACAAACAATTATGATGCATGTCCGGTTTAATGAAGCATGGCATGGCAAAGTGCACAAACAACACTACAAGTTAAGTGGAGCTCAATATGCAAACACCACATGCCTTATTTAATTCTCTCTCGTTTATGTACTCAACAAGATTAAATGTTGTTAGCATGGCAAGAGGTGAAACATGATGAAACCATCTAATCTAGGCAAGTTTAAATGAGGCCGGAACAACAAAACAACAAGTACAGAAACTCCTCATATGCATATATTAGGTTTGGTCCTGTTCTGCCATAAACACAATTTTAGAGTTATTAAACATGCAAGAAGAGTGCACCATGATAAACTAGGCATTTTCCCACCCCATTTACACATAAAGTTTATTAAATTCGGAGTTACGGTTATTTAGTTATGAATTAAAGCATTTTAACATGGCATAGGAGCAAATTTAAACAAACATCATTTTAGACATTTTAAACATGGATGAAAGTGGCATATACTTAACCTACACATAATTCTAAGCATTATTCATATATATTTCATTTTAATCTGATGCACCAATTGTGAGTCATTATATCCATGTAGTCTAGGGGGTTTCCTGCAAAACTGCTGCTCTCCGGATAATTACAGGAATTCACAGCGCCTAAAAAAACAATACAGGCCGAATCTGGCAGCCTAGCCCAACAGGAGGGGTAAAAAAGGAGGTGCTCGGGGTGCCCTCACCATGGGCCAAGCCCATGTGGGGGGGGAGGAGGCGCGCTGGGCCTGAACTAGAGTCCAGCTAGTGACCCACGCGCGTGGTGGTCGTGCGCTCGATGCAGAACTGTTGCCTCTCGCTGAAGAAGAATGGCAGTGGCGCCATGGCGACAGGAGGCAGGAGGTCGCAGCGGCGGCGCTCTTCCCGGCTGGAATGTGTCTGATCCCGCAGGAACGACGCGAGGGCGAAAGGATCCATGTAGGAGGAGACGAAGCAGGGGCTTGAGGCGACGAGGTTGAAGGAGGCTGCTGTTTGCCTAAAGGGAAAAATAGAGAGTGATTCACAGAGGAACAGGGGAAGGAAGCAGAGAGAGATAAGAAGGAGAGGACGGAGAAGAGGTGCGGCGACATGCTGGTGGTGGGGGAACTCCGGCGACACCGAACTACAGAAGGTGGGCCTTGGCGTCGGCTGGAGGTGGTCATCCATGGCGCTGCTCTTGAGTACCTGAGAGAGAGAGGGAGGTACATGAGAGAGAGAGAGAGAGAAAATGGGAGAGGAAGGAGAAGAAGACAGAGAGGAGCAGGACAAGGCCGGTCCTGGTCATGGTCGCCGGCAGCGGGGTCACCGGAGGGCGCGGCCTGCGGGGTCCTGAGGCGAGTTGGGTCTGGGGGGTTGAGCAGAGGAGCTCGGTGGTGGTGGATCGATGGGCGGATCGGGAAGGCACATGAGACTGCCATTTGGGTGGATGGGGAAAAAACGAGGTGGATCTGGCGATGATCCCGAGAGGATTTGAAGTGGCGGCGGGCAGGAGGATGGAAGGGACAAGTGGCCTAAAAGCTAGGGTTCGGTCTTATTATATAGGTAGCAGGTTAGAAGAGGCAAGCTTTGGACACTCCAATCATAATCGGACGAATGAGAATAAATATGTTAGGAAGTCCAATTAACAAAATGGAGACGTTTTGTAGATGTTTGGGGATGATCCGGACACAATGGTAGCGACAGCCCGGGTCGGGTCCGGGACAGCTTTCGGGCGCACGCGTGGAGCCCATGCACTGTGCAAGGAGGGGGTTGGTAGCGGACTGTGCAGAAAGCTTTGGGCTGAGAGAAGAGAAGAGAGAGTGACCCAACGACTGTTTCCGGAGACCGAAAACGTCTGACGTTAGACCGGCTATATTGCCGCTATAGTTCACGGTTGGGCTATCAAACGAGCTCCGAATGCGATGAAACTTGGCAAGCGACCTACTAACAACATAACAACACCACATGCCAACTGTCATCCCATTCTGAGAACATTTTCGGGCCACTTATAAAATACTATTTCGGACATGCCGCGGGCGCGTGCGAGTGTGGTTGGGCTCAGAACGGACAACGGACGGAACTGGGGGAACCCGGACGGATGCAAGTTTGGAAAACATGAAGATGCAATGCACATGATGACATGACAAGATGCAACACGCAAGAGAATGACATGGCAACGACAGCGAATAACTGGAGGACACCTGGCACATCGGTCTCGGGGCGTTACACTTGATGCGGAGGAAGGCCTCGCACACGATGATAAACACTGAGATGTTGAGGATGATATTGGGGACTAGATCATGGAAGTCCAGCCTGTAGTAGAACATGAGCCCTCGAACAAATGGGTGGAGGGGAAATCCCATCCCGCGGACGAATTGGGTAAGGAATACAACCCTTTCGTGGGGTTCGGGGGTAGGGACGATCTACCCCGCGTCTGGGAGCCAGTGCGCGATATCTGCGGCCAAGTATCCGGCTTCCCGGAGCTTCGTAATGTTCTCCTCCGTAACATAGGAGACCATCCACTTGCCTCCCGCTCCGGACATGTTTGGAGTGGTTTTGCGGAGAAAATGCGAACTTGGGCACTGGAGCTCGAGTGCGCGAGAATGGATGGGCAGGGAAGAAGAAGGCGTGGGTGAAAAGGAGGAGTCCTTGTCCCTTTATAAGGGCGGAAGAAACTATGCGCCTCCCCACCTGCCTGGTAAACTCGCTTATTCCCCAAGCGCCATGATTGATGGCGCGGTTGGGTTACCCACACCCGTCTTCATGAGAATCCCATGATAAGGGGACACGATCTCTGCTTCGACAAGACGTGCCAAGAAAACCACCTCGCAATATGTGCAGTAGCTGGCTGGGAAAACGGTTCGTAATGACCGAGCCACGGCAGGACGTCACGTTATGAAAAGTTGTCAGCAGATTAGATTTGTAGAATAATATACTCTGTACGGTGGTATGTGGAATTTGTTTTGCAGAGCCGGACACGATCCTTGTGTTCAAAATCTTCTATGGAGTATTCGGAACCTGCCTTGCAATGCCGAAGACAATCTGCGTGCCGGACTCATCATCATTGAAGCCTGGTTCAGGGGCTACTGAGGGAGTCCTGGATTAGGGGGTCCTCGGATAGCCGGACTGTTGGACTATGAAGAAACAAGATTGAAGACTTCGTCCCGTGTCCGGGTGGGACTCTCCTTTGCGTGGAAGGCAAGCTTGGCAATTCGGATATGTAGATCTCCTCCCTTTTAACCGACTCTGTGTAACCCTAGCCCCCTCCGGTGTATATATAAACCGGAGGGTTTAGTCCATAGGACAACAACAATCATAACCATAGGCTAGCTTCTAGGGTTTAGCCTCTACGATCTCGTGGTAGATCAACTCTGGTAATACTCATATCATCAAGAGCAATCAAGCAGGAAGTAGGGTATTACCTCCATCGAGAGGGCCCAAACCTGGGTAAACATTTTGTCCCCCGCCTCCTGTTACCATCCGCCTTAGACGCACAGTTCGGGACCCCCTACCCGAGATCCGCCGGTTTTGACACCGACAATGGGTATATCTACTTGATGAAAAATAAGTCTAAAACATCTGAAAAGTTCAAAGAATTTCAGAGTGAAGTGGAAAACCATCTTAACAAAAAAATAAAATTTCTACGATCTGATCATGGAGGTGAATATTTGAGTTATGAGTTTGGTCGTCATTTGAAACAATGCGGAATAGTTTTGCAACTCACGCCACCTGGAACACCATAGCGTAATGGTGTGTCTGAACATCATAACCGCACTTTATTAGATATGGTGCGATCTATGATGTCTCTTAATGATTTACCGCTATCGTTTTGGGGGTATGCTTTAGAGATGTCTGCATTTACATTAAATAGGGCACCATCGAAATCCGTTGAGATGACACCATAGGAACTGTGATTTGGCAAGAAACCGAAGTTGTTGTTTCGTAAAGTTTGAGGTAGCGATGCTTATGTGAAAAGGCATCAATCTGATAAGCTCAAACCCGAATCGGAGAAAGGTGTCTTCATAGGATACCGAAAGGAGACTGTTGGGTACACCTTCTATCACAGATCTGAAGGAAAGATATTCGTTGCTCAGAACGGATCCTTTCTAGAAAAGGGGTTTCTCTCGAAAGAAGTGAGTGGGAGGAAAGTAGAACTTGATGAGGTAATTGTACCTTCTCCCTTATTGGAAAGTAGTTCATCACGAAAATCAGTTCTAGTGATTCCTACACCAATTAGTTAGGAAGCTAATGATGATGATCATGAAACTTCTGATCAAGTTACTACCGAACCTCGTAGGTCAAACAGAGTAAGATCCACAACAGAGTGGTATGGTAATCCTGTTCTGGCGGTCATGTTACTTGACCATGATGAACCTACAAACAATGAGGAAGGGGTGATGAGCCCAAATTCCGCGAAATGGCTTGAGGCCATGAAATCTGAAATGGGATCCATGTATGAGAACAAAGTATGGACTTTGGTTGACTTGCCCGATGATCGGCAAGCAATAGAGAACAAATGGATCTTCAAGAAGAAGACTGACGCTGACGGTAATGTTACTATCTACAAAGCTCGACTTGTTGCGAAAGGTTTTCGACAAGTTCAAGGAGTTGACTACGATGAATAAAGGCTATCACTACATGCATATATGGCTGGTGGAAAAGCTCTATGGTTATAAGGTTTTTGCGAAAAGCCAATTTTTCCCTACTACAAATGAATAAATTTATTTAACTATCATGGTGGTTGTTAAACATTGAGAATGGTTGACAGCATCTCAACCCCAATTAAGTAACATCATTAAACCCAACAATATTCATTTAAAGTAACATGATGAGATCAACAGGATAATCCAAGAACTAGATACTCAAATTGTCCATAACCGGGGACACGGCTAACCATGAATAGTTTATACACTCTGCAGAGGTTTGCGCACTTTTCCCCACAAGACTCAATCTCCTCCGTTGGATTTCTCGCACTACATGGTGTTTGAGAAACGGATGACCGAGACATAGTCTTTTAGAAGCCTTTGCACCTTACGATGGGTAGACCGTACCACCTACAACCCCTACATATGCTAGTCTACCACTGTAAGATTTCACACGACTTAATCAACTATGCTAGAGCCCATAATAGCTTGTGGCTGCACATGGAAGTTTCTAGTATGAATAATCTCATGATCTCTTTGAGCCTGGGTGGCGAACCATAGGATGATCACACGGTATATCCCCGAGATCTCCTAGGACAACACTGGTATTTCCCCAGGTGTTCGGGCAAGTCCAATGGTATATCCCCAGGGTGCCCCAACCAATCCACCCAGATATGTATTAAAGTAGCCACCTTAAGTTAAACCTTAGTTAACCATAATCCCTCACATCTCTCATGAAATACTCTCAAAACCCAATCCACGTCTACGAGCATAGCATGGCAATGTAATCGTAACGTAAAGGTAACTCCCAAGGTTTGAATGCAGGGAAATAGGTTCCTACCTCATTCAACTACTTCCCAATACCCACAATTTAATTAGGTTCTAATCATGCAATGTTTGAGGTTTGATCTAATGCAATAAAAACTGGGTATGAAAGAGGTATGATCAAAGTGTGAACTTGCCTGCAATGTTGATGCAGATGATTCACACTCAAAACTCTTGATAGTTCTACTCGTCACACTCCGGTCAATCTATTGTAAGCAAGAAATAGTAACCACACATAAGCAATCACTCAAAAGATCAGAAAGATCGAAGAAGACGATTCAGAAAACATCAAAACCAAGCAAATAGCTCTTGCAACATAAAACAATTTCTAACAGTACCAAAATTAGGTGAATTGGCCTTATCAGAAAGTTTAGGTCAAGAGCGTTAATTTGCAAAAAGAATCAACTCAAACGGAGCTACGAAACTCAAACTACGAAAGAAAACAACTTCGTTCTAGTAATCTGGATCTAGGGAAAATTTTACAGTAGCAAAATCTTGTTTAAGTTGGTTAAACGGATAAAGGGTTTCGAGACGAATCCCTAGGCGCTTGAATCGCCTGATTCCGATAAACAAGCGAAAAGTTAAACTAAAACGAAAATCGGATCAAGAATCGCGATCAGAAAAATCGCGGATTTAATCCGAGAAAAAGAAAAACGACGAACGCCGAATTTTTTTCGGCATGGAAAACGAGGCGCGACGAACCCCGGGCGGCGGGATCATCGGCGGCGGCGGCGGCTCCGGCGGCGCGCGCGGATCGAGGCGGGGCTGATGGGCTGGGGCGGCTCAGGGCGGCGCTATTTAAAGGCTGCTCCCGGGCGGTGTCCCGCTCGGGTACGGCCCAAAGTAGGTTCGTTTTTTTAATTATTCCGCTCGGAAGAAAAATAAAAAGAAATACGAAACGGACTCCAAAAATTCTGAAATAAATTTTCACGGGCTTCTAAAATCAAGCCGCATAAGGTGAACATTTATTTGGGCCCTAAATGCAATTTTGAAAAACGCGCATTTTTCCTAAATTCAAATAAAACACCGAAAAACTCTGAAATAAAATCTTATTTGATTTTTTATTAAATCCTCAATATTTCTTTATTTTGGGAAAGTCATTTTATTCCCTCTCTCATATTTTTGTAATAGAAATAATTGATGATAAAATAAATAAAATCAAATGATCCTATTCTCAACATTTGAGAAAACTCAAATATGAAAATAAGGAAATCCCCAACTCTCTCCGTGGGTCATTGAGTTGCGTAAAGTTTCAGAATTGGAAATATTTTCCAAATGAAATTCAAATGTTTTCAACACCCCATGTCATTTAAATAAATGGAAGAAGTCATGTCATCTTCTCTCCAGGGTTTTGTGATGAAAAGAATTTGAATTCTCGGGGATCAAAAGAAAAAGGTGAAAGTTTGGGAAAGTCCTTCTATTCCCTCTCATTTAACTTTCAAAAAGTTTCGAACTTCACTCACTTTAAGAAAATCAATCAACCAATCAATCAAATCTATCTATTTGTTTATAACATTCCAAAATTTAGAATTTTGGGATGTTACAAACCTACCACCCTTAAAATGAATCTCGTCCTCGAGATTCGGAGAGGCTAGCAAGAAATAGGTTAGGGTTTGTGGGTCTCCTCAAAATCCATCAATCATCACACGGGGTCTGGAGTGCTACCGCCCTTAGAAGCATGGTTACTGTTCCATCAAAACACATATACTCCATCCTTATTCTTGACAGTGTCGGTCTTCTCAGATCCTCGAGAAATTCCTTCTCTGAGCTCTTCCGGTAGTGGCATAACCTTTACCACATTTTTTTTGTCCTTTTATTTGGTAAGGTTATTCCGAGACTGGGTCTTCTTAGCTGACGGGTCTGGCGCCAAAACTAAACAACTATCGATATCTCATGGTGGTCAACAATTTATGGTTTCTCCTGCAGGAAATGGGTCTGGGTTGATCCTCACCGTATAACCTACGGTTGGCAAAGCTGCCTTGTACAAGGAAAAAAATACCTATACCATTCTAAGGCTTCAACCAAGGTTTAATACCGTCGTCTCTCTACTATAGGTAAGTCACTCAGATTTACCATCCCATATAGCAAGGCGAATAATAAGAGTAAGTTGGTATGGTGATCAATCCATCCCGCACCCAAATCATTACCATGTATACAGTTTAGCGAATCTCGCATGCTAACACTCGGTCATCCTCACAAGCATTGCAGAATTTTTTTCTTGTCGACGAACGAAGTTCGGATATATCCATAGATTCTGCAAGCCAGACAAGCATCTATCGTTCCTTCACAACTCTCAGGTTTTGCGTTACTCCTATAAAATTGTTTGTCGGTAAAATCGTAACTTCTTTCACGGTTTTTCCTTCAGCAAGAATGTGCTTGCTTCTTGGAAGGTCCTGGGGCCTGTGGGTTATGGCCCATCTCATCATTTGTAGTCCTTGAACTTGTCATCGGGAAACTGATCATTATTCCAACTTCCAACTTCCTAGTGTTCTTAAATCCATCCAATTGTACTGTCTTCCTTCCTTCTATTGGCACCAAACTAGGACACGATTACTCAGACTCATCATGGAGTTTCCATTGATCCATATTTCCGACATCATACTTCCATTATATCCAATAGTAATTCATCTCTTCATCTTCGTGGAATATCCCACATACCGAGTTAAAAATTATACTTATGAAGTCCATACTCCACTTCATGGAACATCATTATCCTTTCCAGGGTCAATCGTCCTTACAAGGGAATATTGGCCATCTCTGCATGGCACTTCTTCAACTGGGAAATGTGAAACACATCATGAACTCCTGAGAGTCCTTCGAGTGACTCCAACTTGTTGGCCACTTCCCCAATACGCTCCAA
This sequence comes from Triticum urartu, assembly GCF_003073215.2. Classification (NCBI taxonomy): domain Eukaryota; kingdom Viridiplantae; phylum Streptophyta; class Magnoliopsida; order Poales; family Poaceae; genus Triticum; species Triticum urartu. Next base: position 149,399,005 of record NC_053026.1, on the reverse strand, counting down.
GAGTCGGTATGGTCCTACAAATCTCGGGGCTAACAGTCCCTTAACTCCAAATCGTTTAACTCCTCGCAGAGGGGACACATGAAGACATGCTCTGTCTCCAATTTCATAGACTACCTCCTTGTGTTTTTTAAGTCTACATAACTCTTCTGCCTGGACTGAGCTACCTTCAGTCTATCTCGAATAAACTTACATTCTCTTCTGACTCCTTGTTCACATTTGGTCCAAACAACTGACGGTCTCCAACTTCATCCCACATACTCTTGGGGTATCACATCGAGACAAAATTCATATTCATTTTGTCCGAAATCCACTCAGTGGAGTAGCCTTATCTTTCCCAGGGGTCAAGGGTTCTTACAAGGTACTACCACCCTTAAAATGCACAAATCTTCCATAGACCATATTTCTCATATCCTCAAAAATGGTCAAAATTCTTCTTCATAGGGTAACAACTCATAAAATCCATATCAGTACCAGCGATGCTAACTTCATTCATTCTCAAGTGATTACAATCTCTCGCTTTTCCATTACATGTCTCAACTCAACACCTCAATATAAAAGAAAATGTTCTCACTTCTACTACTCCATTTCTTTTGTTGCAAACTCAACTATCTAGCACAAGTTTCCTTCTCCTTGGGGCATCCTCTGGCAAAGTGCCCTGCTCCATTACAACTAAAACATATTACTTCTGACAAGTATCGAGGTTTCCTTTTTGGGCAATTGTTGAGGTAGTGCCCTGACTCCTTGCACCTATAACAGGTGATATGACTCAAGTCCTTCCTAGAATCCAATCAGCGTCTCTTCCTGGACCTTTCCATGCCAATCATGGCTTCTATTTCTTGTGGGTCATATTCTACTTCCTCTGTTGGGAATTCTACTAGATCCCCGTTCAAACAATTCTGGGAGATGTGTCCTTCTTCTCCACATGAATAGCAAGACTTAGTGCAGGGTCTACTCGGGTCCTCTTTAGGTGTGTCCTCCACATCTTCCTTCATCATGGGTTCTTCCAAAATTTCCATAAGGGATCCTTTCATTTCTTCTTTCTTCTGCTGGATGGTTCGTTGTACCATGGGGTAAATGTGACACCGAGCAGGAGAGTGGGTAGTCCCTTCACACAAGAAACAAGTAATCTGCCTAATTGGGCATTCTTCAACTAGGTGACTTCCTTCACAATTAGGAAATTCATCCTTGTGTTCTTTATGGGTGTGCCCTATTTCTCCACAAATCTTGCATGCACAAGGTTTCTTCATATCCTTTCCATAAGGTTTCAACTTCTGGGACACAAACCGAGACTTTGGCAAAGTCAACTTAAATTCTTTCCAAGTGGTTACTCCTTGCCATCCATTGATGGTTTGGTACATCCTCCACCAAGTAGCAGCACCTCATTCAAAGCACTAAAGAGCATCCTGGGTCATATCCTTTCCGACTATAGGGTTATTCTCCATGTGATCCTCCATGTTCTGAATCCATCGGGTCAGTCCAGAAAATACAAGCTCATCTCCATTCATCCTCTATTGGGTCCATGGGTTTGGGGTGAGATAAGAGAGATAGAGAGGGATACACACAATGCAAACAACAGTTTTGAAAACACAGATTTTTTTGTTGTGGCTGTCGAAAAACATCAAACAAATGACACCTCACAATTGTCGTATCTAACGTAGGTATATAACAGGGGTTTGGTGTTCTAAAGGTCAAAAAATCTTCAACGTCGCCGAACTCTTCCAGTTTTGTCCATACCTCCAATGGCTTCTTCCGATCATGCTTGTCTTTCTAAAGTTCTTTTGCGAGATCAACTTTGTTGACGCGAAGTCTCTCGTGACGTCCTTTAAAATTCTGGAGTTGCGTTCCAAAATTCTAGTTTCTACATCCTTCACATGAACCATGGTCTAGTTCCTGACGAATCTTCGGTTTTCTCGAGGTTTTGCTCCTCCAGCTTGGCTACTTTCAGCTTATGGGTCCCGTGTTCTTCACGAACGGCTTTCTTGTCAAATACGGCTTCTTGTAGGTCCATCTTAACTTCTTGATGTACTACTCCAGATCCTGGTGATACTCCGGCTAAGGTTAAAACTTCACCTCTTGTTGATAGATGCTCCATCAGCCTTCTACCATCCAATCCATTCTGAAGAAATGCATCCTTAACTCGTCGTAAGATATCCTGCAACATGAGACGTTGTAGCCACAAAGGGTCAGTACATTGAATGTACTGGCAAATTCACACCATAGAGAATGATGAATAAAGGCTATCACTACATGCATATATGGCTGGTGGAAAAGCTCTATGGTTATAAGGTTTTTGCAAAAAGCCAATTTTTCCCTACTACAAATGAATAAATTTATTTAACTATCATGGTGGTTGTTAAACATTGAGAATGGTTGACAGCATTCTCAATCCCAATTAAGTAACATCATTAAACCCAACAATATTCATTTAAAGTAACATGATGAGATCAACAGGATAATCCAAGAACTAGATACTCAAATTGTCCATAACGGGGACACGGCTAACCATGATTAGTTTATACACTCTGCAGAGGTTTGCGCACTTTTCCCCACAAGACTCGATCTCCTCCGTTGGATTTCTCGCACTGCATGGTGTTTGAGAAACGGATGACCGAGACATAGTCTTTCAGAAGTATTTGCACCTTACGATGGGTAGACCGTACCACCTACAACCCCTACATCTGCTAGTCTACCACTGTAAGAGTTCACACGACTTAATCAACTATGCTAGAGCCCATAATAGCTTGTGGCTGCACGCGGAAGTTTCTAGTATGAATAATCTCATGATCCCTTTGAGCATGGGTGGCGAAACATAGGATGATCACACGGTATATCCCCGGGATCTCCTAGGACAACACTGGTATTTCCCCAGGTGTCCGGGCAAGTCCACTGGTATATCCCCAGGGTGCCCCAACCAATCCACCCAGATGTGTATTAAAGTAGCCACCTTAAGTTAAACCTTAGTTAACCATAATCCCTCACATTTCTCATGAAATACTCTCAAAACCCAATCCACGTCTACGAGCATAGCATGGCAATGTAATCATAACGTAAAGGTAACTCCCAAGGTTTGAATGCAGGGCAATAGGTTCCTACCTCATTCAACTACTTCCCAATACCCATAATTTAATTAGGTCCTAATGATGCAATGTTTGAGGTTTGATCTAATGCAATAAAAACTGGGTATGAAAGAGGTATGATCAAAGTGTGAACTTGCCTGCAATGTTGATGAAGATGATTCGCACTCAAAACTCTTGATAGTTCTACTCGTCACACTCCGGTGAATCTATCATAAGCAAGCAATAGTAACCACACATAAGCAATCACTCAAAAGATCAGAAAGATCGAAGAAGACGATTCGGAAAACATCAAAACCAAGCAAATAGCTCTTGCAACATAAAACAATTTCTAACAGTACCAAAATTAGGTGAAGAGGTTTAATTTGCAAAAAGAATCAACTCAAACGGAGCTACGAAACTCAAGCTGCGAAAGAAAACAACTTCGTTCTAGTAATCTGGATCTAGGGAAAATTTTACAGTAGCAAAATCTTGTTTAAGTTGGTTAAACGGATAAAGGGTTTTGAGACGAATCCCTAGGCGCTTGAATCGCCTGATTCCGATAAACGAGCGAAAAGTTAAACTAAAACGAAAATCGGATCAGGAATCGCGATCAGAAAAATCGCGGATTTAATCCAAGAAAAAGAAAAATGACGAACGCCGAATTTTTTTCACTTTTTTTCTTTTTTTTCAGCACGGAAAACAAGGCACGACGAACCTCGGGCGGCGGGATCGTCGGCGGCGGCGGCGCGCGTGGATCGAGGCGGGGCTGATGGGCTGGGGCGGCTCGGGGCGACGCTGTTTAAAGGCTGCCCCTGGGCGGTGTCCCGGTCGGGTACGGCCCGAAGTCGGTTCGTTTTTTTTATTATTCCGCTCGGAAGAAAAATAAAAATAAATAGTAAACGGACTCCAAAAATTCCAAAATAAATTCTCACGGGCTTCTAAAATCAAGCCGCACAAGGTGAACATTTATTTGAGCCCTAAATGCAATTTTGAAAAATTCACATTTTTCCTAAATTCAAATAAAACACCGAAAAACTCCGAAATAAAATCTTATTTGATTTTTTATTAAATCCTCAATATTTCTTTATTTTTGGAAAGTCATTTTATTCCCTCTCTCATATTTTTGTAATAGAAATAATTTATAATAAAATAAATAAAATCAAATGATCCTATTCTCAACATTTGAGAAAACTCAAATATGAAAATAACGAAATCCCCAACTCTCTCCGTGGGTCATTGAGTTGCATAAAGTTTCAGAATTGGAAATATTTTAAAAATGAAATTCAAATATTTTCAACACCCCATGTCATTTAAATAAATGGAAGAAGTCATGTCATCTTCTCTCCAGGGTTTTGTGATGAAAAGAATTTGAATTCTCGGGGATCAAAAGAAAAAGGTGAAAGTTTGGGAAAGTCCTTTTATTCCCTCTCATTTAACTTTCAAAAAGATTCGAACTTCACTCACTTTAAGACAATCAATCAACCAATCAATCAAATCTATCTATTTGTTTATAACATTCCAAAATTTAGAATTTTGGGATGTTACAGGGGGCCCACCACGTCTCCACGAGGGTGGGGGGCGCGCCTGCCCCCCTATGGCGCGCCCCTACCTCATGGGCCCCATGTTGCCTCTCCGACTCCAACTCCAACTCCATATATTGTGTTTCGGGGTGAAAAAAATCAGAGAGAAGAAATCATTGCGTTTTACGATACGGAGGTGCCGACAAGCCCTAAAACCTCTCGGGAGGGCTGATTTGGAGTCCGTTCGGAGCTCCGGAGAGGGGAATCCGTCGCCATCGTCATCATGAACCATCCTCCATCACCAATTTCATGATGCTCACCGCCGTGTGTGAGTAATTCCATCATAGGCTTGCTAGACGGTGATGGGTTGGATGGGATCTATCATGTAATCGAGTTAGTTTTGTTAGGGCTTGATCCCTAGTATCCACTATGTTCTGAGATTGATGTTGCTATGACTTTGCTATGCTTAATGCTTGTCACTAGGCCCCGAGTGCGATGATTTCAGATCTGAACCTATTATGTTTTCATCAATATATGAGTGTTCTTGATCCTATCTTGCAAGTCTATAGTCACCTATTATGTGTTATGATTCGTTAACCCCGAAGTGACAATAATCGGGATACTTACCGGTGATGACCATAGTTTGAGGAGTTCATGTATTCACTATGTGTTAATGCTTTGTTCCAGTTCTCTATTAAAAGGAGGCCTTAATATCCCTTAGTTTTCATAAGGACCCCGCTGCCACGAGAGGGTAGGACAAAAGATGTCATGCAAGTTCTTTTCCATAAGCACGTATGACTATATTCGGAATACATGCCTACATTATATCAATGAACTGGAGCTAGTTCTGTGTCACCCTAGGTTATGACTGTTACATGATGAACCGCATCCGGCATAATTCTCCATCACTGATCCATTGCCTACGAGCTTTCCATGTATTGTTCTCCGCTTATTTACTTTTCCGTTGCTATTGCTATCATCACTACAAAATACCAAAAACATTACTTTTGCTATCATTACCTTTTGCTACCGTTACCACTACTATCATATTACTTTGCTACTAAATACTTTGCTACAGATACTATGTTTCCAGGTGTGGTTGAATTGACAACTCAGCTGCTAATACTTGAGAATACTCTTTGGCTCCCCTTATGACAAATCAATAAATTTGGGTTCAATACTCTACCCTCGAAAACTGTTACGATCCCCTATACTTGTGGGTTATCAAGACTATTATCCAGCGCCGTTGCCGGGGAGCATAGCTCTATTCTTTGAGTCACTTGGGATATATATCTGCTTATCATTATGAAGAAATTGAGAGATCCAAAAACCAAGATCTATCCCTCAACTACGAGGGGAGGTAAGGAACTGCCATCTAGCTCTGCACTTGATTCACCTTGTGTTTTGAGTAAGCTTGCGACACCTACACCTACTTCTGCTATTCATTCTAATATGTCGTATGTTATTGATGATGACACTTCTGCTATGCATGATACTTATAATTAAACTACCTCTATGCCTGATACTACTGTGCCACTTAGTGATTTTCTTGATGAACAACTTGCTAGGGCTAGAGAGATTGAAAATATTAAATCTCATGATACTGATGAAAGTGATGATGAAGAATCACTTGTTATTCCTAAGGGTTATGTTTTTGACCAAGAAGCTTCTGTAGCTATTTTAGCTTGCAAAAATAGGAATGAACTCAGAAGGCTATTAGCTAAATGGAGTAAGCAATCTCTAAATGCTAGAATGAAACCCGACCCTGCTTTTGCTACTTCACCTATCTTTGTTACTAATAAGGATTTTGAATTCTCTGTTGATCCTGATATAATTACTTTGGTTGAATCTAATCCTTTTCATGGTTATGAATCTGAAACTGTTGTGGCACATCTTACGAAGTTGAATGATATAGCCACCCTATTCACTAAAGATGAGAGAACCCGTTACTTTTACATCCTTAAAATATTTCCGTTCTCATTAAAGGGTGATGCTAAGATATGGTTTAATTCTCTTGATCCTGGTTGTGTGCGTAGTCCCCAGGATATGATTTATTACTTCTCTACTAAATATTTCCCTGTTCATAAGAAACAAGCTGCTTGAAGGGATATATATATATATAATTTTGTGCAAATTGAAGAAGAGAGTCTCCCACAAGCTTGTGGGAGGCTTCTCCAATTACTTAATGCTTTGCCTGATCATCCTCTTAAGAAAAATGAAATACTTGGTATATTTTATAATGGACTAATCGATGCCTTCAAAGATTACCTAGACAATTGTGTTGGTTCTATTTTCAGGAAAAGAACACCGGATGAAGCTGAAATTCTATTGAATAATATGCTGACAAATGAAAATAATTGGACACCTCTGGAGCCAATTCCTGAGCCTATTCCTAAACCAACTCCAAAGAAGAGGGGTATTCTATTTCTCAGTCCTGAAGATATGCAAGAGGCAAAGAAATCTATGAACGAAAAGGGTATTAAAGCTGAAGATGTTAAGAATTTACCTCCTATTGAAGAAATACATGGTCTTAATTTACCGTCTGTTGAAGAAACATATAATCTTAATCCATTACCTATTGAAGAAACTCATGGTCTTGATAATTAACCCGACATAGGTAGTAAAGGTAAATTCTCTCTATAGATATGATAAAGTTGAAATCCCATTTACAAAATTTGCTAGCCCATGCTTAGATGAGTTTGATAAATTTATGGCTAAGCAAGAACACTTTAATGGTTATTTTGGTAGACAATTGAAATACAATTCAAATATGCTTGAACACTTGGGTGATTATATGGCTAATGTTAAAGGTGAACTTAAACTTATTAGAAACATGCTTCTATGGTTACCACTTAAGTAGAACAAGTACTTAAAGCTCAAAATGATTTGCTCAATGAATTGAACAATAAAGATAATGATAATGCTGTTAGAGTGGCTACTAGAACTGGTAGAATGACTCAGGAACCTTTGTATCCTGAAGGCCACCCTAAGAGAATTGAGCAAGATTCTCAGAGAAATAATATAGATGCACCTAGTCCTTCTAAAAAGAAGTAAAAGAAAAATGATAGGACTTTGCATGCTTCTAGTGAACCTATTACTGAGACACCTAAGAATCCAAATGACATTTCTATTTCTGATGCTGAAACACAATCTGGTAATGAACCTGAAACTTGTGGTAATGTTAATGATAATGTTCATAATGATGCTCAACCTAGTAATGATAATGATGTAGAAATTGAACCTGTTGTTGATCTTGATAACCCACAATCATAGAACCAACGTTATGATAAGAAAGACTTTGTTGCTAGGAAACACGAAAAGGAAAGAGAGCCTTGGGTTCAGAAACCCATGCCTTTTCCTCCCAAACCATCTAAGAAAAAGGATAATGAGGATTTTGAGCGCTTTGTTGAAATGATTAGACCTATCTTTTTGCGTATGCGATTAACTGATATGCTCAAAACCAATCCTTATGCTAAGTACATGAAAGATATTATTACAAATAAAAGAAAGATACCGGAAGCTGAAATTTCCACCATGCTTGCTAATTATACTTTTAACGGTGGAATACCAAAGAAACTTGGAGATCCCGGTGTACCAACTATACCATGCTCCATTAAAAGGAACTATGTTAAAACTGCTTTATGTGATCTTGAAGCTGGTGTTAGTGTTATGCCTCTCTCTTTACATCATAGACTTGATTTGAATAAGTTGACACCTACTGAAATATCTTTGCAAATGGCTGATAAATCAACTGCTATCATTGTCGGTATTTGTGAGGACGTGCCTGTTGTAGTTGCAAACATTACTATTTTAACAGACTTTGTTATTCTTGATATTCCCAGGGATGATAGTATGTCTATTATTCTTGGAAGAACCTTTTTGAACACTGCAGGGGCTGTTATTGAGTGCACTAAAAGCAATGTCACTTTTCATGTTAATGGTAATGAGCATACAGTACACTTTCCGAGGAAACAACCTCAAGTTCATAGTATCAACTCTATTAGAAAAATTCCATTGATTATATTTGGGGGTTTTGAATTTCCTCTTTCTACTGTCAGGAAGAAATATGATATTCTTATTATTGGGGATGTGCATATCCCCGTTGAGATAACATAGTGTTATTCGAAATTTCTTCGATTCCATGTTATTCGGAATGAGTTCGTTAACAAGACTTGATCAACCTTGTTAGTGGATTCCTTTTGATGACCATGAGATGGATGAAACTAGAAGGCACAACCTTCTGTACCCCACTTTTACTTTCTGTTGCTTATATTAAATAAAATCAAAATAAATACTTTTCTGTCTGTTATCTGATTATCCGTGCAATATAAAATACCTAGAAAACAGAAGTTCTTCAAATGCCCTAAAATTTAAATGTGTTTTTTCTAGAATATTTGAGAATATTTAGCACTGAGAACACAGCAGGAGGGTCAACCACCTGCCCACGAGGGTGGAGGTCGTGCCCTACCCCCTAGGCGCGCCCCCCTGCCTCGTGGGCCCACGGTGGCCCTCCTCCACTTATCCTTTCACCCATACACATCTTCTTCCTCCCACAAACACAAATATCCAGCTCAAGCACGAGTTCTAGGTCATCTTGCTGCCATTTTCGATCTCCTTGCTCAAAGCACCTCTCACAAAACAGCTTGGAGAGATTGTTCCTTGGTATGTGACTCCTCCATTGGTCCAATTAGTTTTGTTCTAGTGCTTTATTCATTGCAAATTTTTTCTGCTTAGGTGACCCTATTCTTGAGCATGCATGTCAAATTTATATGGTCAAAAGTAGTTTTGATGCATGATATAGGCTCTAGGCACATGTAGGAGTAGTTGCTATCAATATTATTGAGTTTGGTTTACCTTTATTTTGAAGTTACTAAAAAATTTCAGAATTTTTCAGAAGAAGAAATATGCTTAGGAAAATGTTCCAATGTGGTTCTTCAAGGAAGCAACGACCCAGGCTTGCAATGCGCGATGCTGATGACGAGCCACCAAGAGACGCTCCAGTGCGTCCTTGTGAGTAATTCCATCGTAGGCTTGCTGGACGGTGATGGGTTGCATGGGATCTATCATGTAATCGAATTAGTTTTGTTAGGGTTTGATCCCTAGTATGCACTATGTTCTGAGATTGATGTTGCTATGACTTTGCTATGCTTAATGCTTGTCACTAGGGCCTGAGTGCCATGATTTTAGATCTGAACCTATTATGTTTTCATCAATATATGAGTGTTCTTGATCCTATCTTGCAAGTCTATAGTCACCTATTATGTGTTAAGATCCGTTAAGCCCGAAGTGACAATAATCGGGATACTTACCGGTGATGACCGTAGTGTGAGGAGTTCATGTATTCACTATGTGTTAATGCTTTGTTCCGGTTCTCTATTAAAAGGAGGCCTTAATATCCCTTAGTTTCCATAAGGACCCTGCTGCCACGGGAGGGTAGGACAAAAGATGTCATGCAAGTTCTTTTCCCTAAGCACGTATGACTATATTCGGAATACATGCCTACATTTCATCAATGAACTGGAGCTAGTTCTGTGTGACCCTAGGTTATGACTGTTACATGATGAACCGCATCCGGCATAATTCTCTATCACTGATCCATTGCCTATGAGCTTTTCATATATTGTTCTCTGCTTATTTACTTTTCCGTTGCTATTGCTATCATCACTACAAAATACCAAAAACATTACTTTTGCTATCATCACCTTTCGCTACCGTTACCACTACTATCATATTACTTTGCTACTAAATACTTTGCTGCAGATACTAAGTTTCCAAGTGTGGTTGAATTGACAACTCAGCTGCTAATACTTGAGAATATTCTTTGGCTCCCCTTGTGTCGAATCAATAAATTTGGGTTGAATACTCTACCCTCAAAAACTATTGCGATCCCCTATACTTGTGGGTTATCAAGAACCAAGCACATCAAGAGACACTTCAATTCCATCTGCGATCAAGTCAAGGAGGGAGACATAGAGATTTGCAAGATACATAAGGATCTAAATGTTGGAGACCCATTGACTAAGCCTCTCTCACGAGCAAAACATGATCAACACCAAGACTCCATGGGTGTTAGAATCATTTCTATGTAATCTAGATTATTGACTCTAGTGCAAGTGGGATACTGAAGGAAATATGCCCTAGAGGCAATAATAAAGTTGTTATTTATATTTCCTTATATCCTGATAGATGTTTATTATTCATGCTAGAATTCTATTAACTGGAAACTTAGTACATGTGTGGATACATAGACAAACAAATTGTCCCTAGTATGCCTCTACTTGACTAGCTCGTTAATCAAAGATGGTTAAGTTTCCTAACCATAGACATGTGTTGTCATTTGATGAACGGGATCACATCATTAGAGAATGATGTGATGGACAAGACCCATTGTTATATTAGCATAATGATCGTTTAGTTTTTTCTGCTATTGCTTTCTTCATGAGTTATACATGTTCCTCAGACTATGATATTATGCAACTCCGGAATACCAGAGGAACACCTTGTGTGCTATCAAATGTCACAACGTAACTGGGTGATTATAAAGATGCTCTACTGGTGTCTCCGATGGTGTTTGTTGAGTTGGCATAGATCGAGATTAGGATTTGTCACTCGATGCATCGAAGATGTATCTCTGGGTCCTCTCGGTAATGCACATTACTATGATCCTTGCAAGGAATGTGTCTAATGAGTTAGCCACGGGATGATGCATTACAGAACTAGTAAAGAGACTTGCCGGTGACGAGATTGAACTAGCTATGATGATACCGATGATCGAATCTCAGGCAAGTAACATACTGATAAAGATCTTCGTAGAATATGTAGGAAGCAATATGAGCATCCAGGTTCCGCTATTGGTTATTGACCGGAGATGTGTCTTAGTCATGTCTACATAGTTCTCAAACCTGTAGGGTCCGCACGCCTAACATTCGATGACGATTTGTATTATGAGTTTCGTGTTTTGATGAAACAAAGTTTGTTAGGAGTGCCAGATGAGATCACGGACATGACAAGGAGTCTCGAAATGGTCGAGACATAAAGATTCATATATTGGAAGGCTACATTCAGACACCAGAATGGTTCGAGTCATTTCGGATAAGTTTCGGAGTACCGGGGGTTACCGGAACCCCCCCCCCCCCCGGGAGGTTAATGGGACACCATGGGACTTAGTGGAGAAGAGAGAGGGCCTGCCAGGAGGTGGCATGCGCCCCCCTTGCCCAGTCTGAATTGGGCAAGGGGTGGGGGCGACGACCTCCTGATAACCCACAACTATAGGGGATCGCAATAGTTTTCGAGGGTAGAGTATTCAACCCAAATTTATTGATTCAACACAACGGGAGCCAAAGAATATTCTCAAGTATTAGCAGCTGAGTTGTCAATTCAACCACACCTGGAAACTTAGTATCTGCAGCAAAGTGTTTAGTAGCAAACTAAAATGATAGTAATGGTAACGGTAGCAAAAAGGTAACGATAGCAACACTAATGTTTTTGGTATTTTGTAGTGATGATAGCAATTGCAACGGAAAAGTAAATAAGCAGAGAACAATATATGAAAAGCTCGTAGGCAATGGATCAATGATGGAGAATTATGCCGGATGTGGTTCATCATGTAACAATCATAACCTAGGGTGACACAGAACTAGCTCCAGTTCATTGATGTAATGTAGGCATGTATTCCGAATATAGTCATACGTGCTTATGGAAAAGAACTTGCATGACATCTTTTGTCCTACCCTCCCGTGGCAGCGGGGTCCTTACGTAAACTAAGGGATATTAAGGCCTCCTTTTAATAGAGTACCGGAACAAAGAATTAACACATAGTGAATACATGAACTCCTCGAACTACGGTCATCACCGGTAAGTATCCCGATTATTGTCACTTCGGGGTTAACGGATCATAACACATAATAGGTGACTATAGACTTGCAAGATAGGATCTAGAACTCTCATATATTGATGAAAACATAATAGGTTCAGATCTGAAATCATGGCACTCGGGCCCTAGTGACAAGCATTAAGCATAGCAAAGTCATAGCAACATCAATCTAAGAACATAGTGGATACTAGGGATCAAACCCTAACCAAACTAACTCGATTACATGATAGATCCCATCCAACCCATCACCGTCCAGCAAGCCTACGATGGAATTACTCACGCACGGCAGTGAGCATCATGAAATTGGTAATGGAGGATGGTTGATGATGACGATGGCGACAGATTCCCCTCTCCGGAGCCCCGAACGGACTCCAGATCAACCCTCCCGAGAAGTTTTAGGGCTTGGCGGCGGCTCCGTATCGTAAAACATGATGAATCCTTCTCTCTGATTTTTTTCTCCCCGAAAGCAAATATATAGAGTGGGACTTGAGGTCGGAGGAACTCCAGGGGGCCCACGAGGTAGCGGGGCGCGCCTCCCACCCTCGTGGACAGGTGGTGGGCCCCCTGGTCTTCATCTTTTGCAAGGATTTTTTATTATTTCCGAAACGATGTTCCGTGAAGTTTCAGGTCATTCCGAGAACTTTTGTTTCTGCACATAAATAACACCATGGCAAATCTGTTGAAAACAACGTCAGTCCGGGTTAGTTCCATTCAAATCATGCATGTTAGAGTCCAAAACAAGGGCAAAAGTGTTTGGAAAAGTAGATACGTCGGAGACGTGTCACCTCCTCCTTCCTTCTCTCATCTTCCTCCTTCCCTTCTTCTCCTACATGGAATAGGAAAGGGGGGGACCAAATCCTACTTGGACCGGGAGTCCTAGTAGGACTCCCCCCATGGTGCGACCCCCTAAGGCCGGCACCTCTCATCCCCCTTTATATACATGGGAGGGGGCACCCCAAAGGCACACCAAGTCTTCTCTTAGCTGTGTGCGGTGCCCCCCTCCAGAGTTACACACCTCGATCACATCATCATAGTGCTTAGGCGAAGCCCTATGCTGGTAACTTCATCATCACCGTCATCACGCCGTCGTGCTGATGGAACTCTCCATCGTCCTCAACTGGATCAAGAGATCGAGGGACGTCATCGAGCTGAACGTGTGCTGAACGGGAAGGTGCCGTACGTTCATTGCTTGGATCGATTGGATCGCAAAGACGTTCGACTACATCAACCGCGTTATTAAATGCTTCCTCTTTCGATCTACGAGGGTACATGGACACACTCTCCCCTCTCGTTGCTATGCATCTCCTAGATAGATCTTGCGTGATCGTAGGAATTTTTTTGAAATACTGCATGGATGTGGGCATCTCCGCTTCCCCATGCTGCCTCGGCAACCGATCAACTTGACAAGAGCCTGCTGTATGCAGGAAAGATCATTATTGCATGGGATCATGAAGGCCGACGGTTCGCCTCCTTCTGGCTATAAATGAGGGGAGGGGCGGAGCCCTTCCCCTGCTCATCTCCATCTTCTTGCTGCCTGCTCCCCCTTCTTCTTGGTCTCGTTGTCTCGCCGAAGTGCTCATGGCCCCGATGAGGAAGTTTTCTTCCACAGAGAAGGGAAGGCCCCCAAGGAGGGACCGGGTTCGCCACCGCCCAAGAGGGGCCACGGTCGTCCCCGCATGTATGCTATGACCCCGGTGGTGGTCCCTCAGGGGCGCCGGCGCACCCCTTCAAGGGCGGGTGTGCTACCTCTTGAGCTTGTGTTCGTTTTCCCTTGAAGAGGAAAGGGTGATGTAGCAAAGTAGAGTAAGTATTTCCCTCAGTTTTGAGAACCAAGGTATCAATCCAGTTGGAGACAACACAACAAGCCATCGAATACCTGCACAAACAAACACCAACTTGCACCCAACGCGACAAAGGGGTTGCAATCCCTTCACGTTTATTGGCAAAGTGAGATATGATATAGATGGATAAACAGTAAAGTAATATTTTTGGTATTTTTGGTTTATAGATCGAAAAGGAAAAGATTGCAAAGAAAGTAAATCAGAAACTAGAATTATAGATTGGAAACTTATAAGATGGAAAATAGACCCGGGGGCCATAGGTTTCACTAGAGGCTTCTTTCAAGATAGAAACAATTATGGTGGGTGAACAAATTACTGCCGAGAAATTGATAGAAAAGCGCAAAGTTATGACGATATCTAAGGCAATGATCATGAACATAGGCATCACGTCCGTGTCAAGTAGACCGAAATGATTCTGCATCTACTACTATTACTCCACACATCGACCGCTATCTAGCATGGATCCAGAGTATTAAGTTCATAATGAATAGAGTAACGCATTAAGTAAGATGACATGATGTAGAGGAATTAACTCGAGAAATATGATGAAAACCCCATCTTTTTATCCTCGATGGCAATAATACAATACGTGTCAATTCCCCTTCTGTCACTAGGATCGAGCATCGCAAGATTGAACCCAAAGCTAAGCACTTCTCCCATTGTAAGAAAAACCAATCTAGTTGGCCAACCAAATCGATAGTTCGAAGAGACTTGCAAAGATATCAAATCATGCATATAAGAATTCATAGAAGATTCAAATAATATTCATAGATAAGATGATAATAAACCGACAATTCATCGGATCTCGGCAAACACACCACAAAAGAGTATTACATCGAATAGATCTCCAAGAACATTGATGAGAACTTTGTATTGAGAATCAAAGAGAGAGAAGAAGCCATCTAGCTACTAGCTATGGACCTGTAGTCTGCGGTAAACTACTCACGCTTCATCGGAGAGGCAATGGTGTTGATGTAGAAGCCCTCCGTGATCGAACCCCCTCCAGTAGGATGCCGTAAAAGGCCCCTAGATGGGATCTCACGTGTACAGAAGGTTGCGGCGGTGGAAAGTGGTTTCGTGGCTCCCCCGGAAGTTTTCATGGTATTTGGGATTATATAGGAGGAAGATCTAGGTCAGGGGGTCACTAAGGGGCCCACCAGGTCAGGAGCGCGCCCTCCACCCTTGTGGCCGCCTCGTGGCTCTTCTGACTTGCACTCCAAGTCTACTGGGTGTCTTCTGGTCCAAGAAAAATCACCACGAAAGTTTTAATCCATTTGGATTCCGTTTGGTATTCCTTTTCTTCGAAACTCTAAAATAAGGGAAAAACAGGAACTGGCACTGGGCTCTAGATTAATAGGTTGGTTCAAAAAATCATATAAAATAGCATATTAATGCATATAAAACATCCAAAACAAATAATATAATAACATGGAACAATCAAAAATTATAGATACGTTGGAGACCTATCAGGGCGTTACCTCCGGCGGCCGCGGCGGCGCTTCTTCTTGCGGTGGGAGACTCCGAGGATGAGGCAGCTCCTGTGATGGGGCAAGGTGTGTCGTGGTCTCCCGACCTCCTCGGCCGCGCTTCCACTCGGCGGACGTGTTCCCGGAGTTTGTCGTGTGGTCGGAGCGGCCCATAGGCACCTAGCTACCACTCCTGCACTTCTTTGCGGGTGCGCTGCCGACCGCGGGCCTTGATGGCCTCTGGCTGCAGGCTGAAGGCTGCTGCAGCAGAGCCTCATTGACGGGGGTCGAAGTCACTGCCGCGGGCAACATGTCCTTGACCCGCAGTCGACAGGCGTTCGCCCGCGCGCGAGGCCTGGGCGGAAGGTGCACCCTCCACTTCAAGTACGACAACCTCGCGACCCTCTACGTGAGGGTGTTCAGGGAAGATGACCACCGTGCGGAGTGCTGCCCTGAGGATGACAGCAGCGACGATGAGCTTGGCCTTAGCGATGGCCGCGATGACGATGAGGGTGAGCTTGCCCTTAGCGACAGGCGCACCACCTCCAGCAGCAGCGGCTCCCCCTCTGGCGAGAGCATCAGTAGTGGTGGCTACAACGAACCACCGCGTTGCCGGGCTCGGATCAGGGAAGGCGACGGGCCTTCTCGCCACACCGCTCCGGTGAAGCGGGAGGAAGGCTCGGACTTAGCTTTAGGCGTTGCTGGAGCCTGGCCTCTAGAGCTGCTGCGGTCCCGAGGCCTGATTTTGTTTTTCCTTTCCTTTCTCCTGCATTTGAAAAAAAGTAGAGGGCCATGTTGGGGTGTGTAATGAACCATAGTACTTATGCCACTATGCTATGTTTATTGTCTTGATGTTCTGCCGTGGTGCCCATGTTCCGACTAGGTGTGGTTAGGGTAACTTAGCTCGGTATGATTGCGGTAGTCTTCCGCCTCACGAGGGCGTGCCTTTCCAGCAGTGTCTTGTGAAGTTCCCTTCCTGATGACTTAGGAGCCATCGGGGCCTCAGGAGACTTGGTACAGCTGTAGAGTTATTAGAAATCCGGACGAGGCGTCACGTCCTTCCTCGAGCGAGCCCTCAAGTGTGGGTTGGTTGTGGCTAGTACACCGCGGTGCACTGCCAGGAGGCACGGACTTAAGAGGGTGCGCATGCCCACGAGCTCATTCAAGAGCGCCTCGCGAGGATTTAAGGACGCCGAAGCTCTGGGGCAACAAGACTTCGACAAGGTGTGTTTGCGGGCGAGCCCAAGCACACACACCTGCCTAGCCCCCACGCGCGGGGCGCGCGGGGAGGAGTGACGGGCAACTACCACTCTTCCTGGGACATGGCTGGGGAGGCGAGCGAATCAAGAGGAGAGAAAAAGAAACTCCTACTCGGGCGAACGAGAAATGCAAGAAATTAAAATTTCATTCAAGAAGTTGCAAACTAGCTACAAAAAGCAAGGAAAAGAATAGCAGCGTTCGGCACCTAGACTAGTCTTCTCACTAACGCGGAGATAAGTGCTACCACTAGGATGTGGGTGGGAGCCCCCGTGAGGCCTGTGGGCGGCACTCAGGAGACTCCGGGGTGTGTACCGCCCCACTCGTTATTACATGAGAGTGTCACGAGCAGAGACCTTCACAGGCACTGGCCTTGCTTCATGGGTAGAACTTCCAGAGGTGCTGGATGTTCTAGGCGTTCTGGATGGGGATCCCGTCCTGTGTCTCTAGGCGCGCGACGCCAGGCATGGAGACACGGGCGATCCTGAATGGGCCCTCCCACATGGGCGAGAGCTTGTGCAGCACTTCCTTGGAGAGCACCCGCCTCAGGACGAGATCGCCCACCTAGAGCGTCCTGGAGTGGACGCTCCGGCAGTGATACCACTGCAGCGCCTGCTAGTACCTTGCCGCTCGGAGCGAGGCTTGGTGGCGGAGCGATGCCTGACCTCGTGAGGGAGAACCGCTTCAGCTCCATAAACGAGGAAGAATGGAGTTTTGCCCGTCAGCTTGGTCGCGGTGGTGCGGATGGACCACAACACGGACATGAGCTTGTCGAGCCAGCCCCTGGAGCATGCATCGACCTTCTCCTTGAAGGTTATTGCCTTGAGGCCCCTCGGGACCTTGACATTGGCGCGCTCGGCCTGGCCATTACTCCTAGGGTGTGCCACTGAGGCGTAACATATCTGCGTTCCAAGATTAGCACAATATGTTTTGAAAAGGTTGCTAGTGAGATGCAAGCCATTGTTGGTGATGATGTGATTAGGGACCCTGAACCAGCTCTCGAGGCCCTTGAGGAACTTAACTCACGAGCCGCTGGGATAGTGCGGACGACCTCTACTTCTGCCCACTTGGTGAACTTGTCGATGGAGACGTAGAGGTAGCTATAGCCCCCGGGTGCTCGAGGGAACAGGCCCAGGATGTCCAGCTCCTAGACCGCGAACGTCCATGAGAGTGGGATGGTCTGGAGACCCTGAGCATGCTGGTGGATCTGCTTGGCACGGAATTGGCAGGCTTCACAGGATTTTACGATCTCGATGGCATCATCAAGTGCCGTGGGCCAGTAGAATCCACTGCGGAATGCCTTGCTCACGAACGTGCACGACGGAGAATGATGGCCGCAGTCCCCGCCATGTATGTCGGCCAGCAGCTCGCGTCCCTACTCCCGGGAGATGCACCACAGAGAGACGTTGTTTGGTTGTTTTCGATAGAGCTCACCGTCCCTGATGCAGTACGCAGTGGCTTGGCAGCCTACCCACTCTGCGTCTTCCTCATTCTCCGGCAAGGTGCCTCGAAGCTGGTACGCCTTGAATTCCTCGGTCCAGCACCCCTCCTAAGTCTTGAGCGCAAGGAGCAGTGTCGGTGTACAAAAGTAGGGGCTCTTCTTTTGACCCCTTGACTTGTGCACGGGCAGTTAGAGCCGCGCTCCACGGCCACACTTAGCAGGGCAGAGGGGGAAGCCGGAGGGAAGCCAAAGTACAAGACAACCAAGGTAACGCCAAGACCAAAAGTACAGGAGAACAAGACGGCGAGGTGGACTCCCTCGGCAAGATCCTTGCCGAGGCAGCCTCCACAACCCCGACAAGAGCCTTGTCGGGGAAACATGCCCTATGCCAGCAGAGTGAGCCACCCTAGAGCCCTCCGGCTCCAAGCTAACCAACTACATTGGAACCAAGGCTCGGGAGTCGCCTCTGTGGTGGCATGCAAATCTTCGTCAAGATCATAAACATATGAGATTAGATGAGGACCAGAAGATGGCGACCCTCTGTGGAATCTGTAACGCCCTCGATGCGGCTATATCTCCTACATGTCGAAGCACGACTTAGAGGCATAACCGCATTGAAAGCAATGTCATAAGTAAGGCAATCTTCACAACATCCCATGTAATATAGATAATAAAAGGGGAAGGTACATAGTTGGCTTACACTCGCCACGTTAAACAAAGTACATAAATAGCATTACATCATTCAATCACTCATGGCCCGATTATGAAGCCAAAATAAAAGATCAACCAACATGCGACACGGTCACGATCGCCCCAACTGGGCACCACTACTGATCATCAGGGAAAGACACATAGTAACGACGGGAAGCTTCATCAAACTCCCACTTGAGCTCAAGCGCATCATCTGGAACGGAGTCGTCTGGCCCTGCATCTGGTTTGGAAGTAATCTGTGAGCCACAGGGACTCAGCAATCTCACACCCTCGCGATCAAGACTATTTAAGCTTATAGGTAAGGCAAGGTAAAATGTGGAGCTGCAGCAAGCGACTAGCATATATGGTGGCTAACCTATTCGCAAAAGAGGGCGAGAAGAGAAGGCAAAGCGCGAACGAATAACTAGAGAACAACCTGTGCAAGCATTACTCCAACACCGTGTTCACTTCCCGGACTCCGCCGAGAAGAGACCATCATGGTAACACACACGGTTGATTCATTTTCATTAAGTTTAGGTTCAAGTTATCTACAACCGGACATTAACAAATTCCCATCTTCCCATAACCGCGGGCACGGCTTTCGAAAGTTCAAATCCCTGCAGGGGAGTCCCAACTTAGCCCATGAAAAGCTCTCACGGTCAACGAAGGATATACCTTCTCCCGAGACATTCTGATCAGACTCGGTATCCCGGTTCTACAAGACACTTCGACAAGTTAAAAAAATCCAGCAAAACCACCCAGATGTGCCGAAAAATCCCGATAGGAGCTGCACATATCTCGTTCTCAGGGCACACCGGATGAGCAAGACATCGGGTAGGCCAGCCCAGAGTTGCCCCTGGTAGCCCCGGACATCGCTCGGTTGGACCAACACTCAGAGGAGCACTGGCCCGGGGGGGGGGGGTTAAAATAAAGATGACCCTTGAGTTCGCGAAACCCAAGGGAAAAAGGCTAGGTGGCAAATGGTAAAACCAATGTTGGGCATTGCTGGAAGAGCTTTATTCAAGGCGAACTGTCAAGGGGTTCCCATTATCACCCAACCGCGTAAGGAACGCAAAAATCCGGGAACATAACACCGATATGACGGAAACTAGGGCGGCAAGAGTGGAACAAAACACTAGGCGAGAGGCTGAGCCTTCCACCCTTTACCAAGTATATAGATGCATTAACATAATAAGATAATATAATGATATCCCAACAAGTAAACAATGTTCCAACAAGGGACGGTCTCCAATCTTCACCTGCAACTAGCAATGCTATAAGAGGGGTTGAGCAAAGCGGTAACATAGCCAATCAACGGTTTGCTAGGACATGGTGGGTTATAGGCTTGACATGGCAGTTTGGGAGGCATGATAAGCAAGTGGTAGGCATCGTAGCATAGGCATAGCAAAAGAGCGAGCATCTAGCAAAGCAAAGATAGAAGTGATTTCGAGGGTATGATCATCTTGCCTGCAAAGTTGTCAGAGTTGACTGGATCCTCGAAAGCAAACTCAACGGGCTCCTTGTTAGCGAACTCGTCTCCCGGCTCTACCCAAACAAGAAAAACAAACAAACGGAACACAATCAACCACGTGCAAAGCTCAAACAACATGATGCAAACATGGTATGCTATGCGGGATGCGATCTGTGATGCATATGCAAGATTTGACAAGGAATGAATGAACCTGGCCTCAACTTGGAAAACCAAGTGTTCCACTGGAAAGGTGAGGTGATTTCGGTTGAAATTGATATAAAGAACACCGGAATCAGAGACACGGTTTGGAAATGGCAAGCAATTCAAATATGGCACCGGTCTGCGTTATACAGCAAGTAGCCATCTAAATGCAACAAGTTAAACATGCTACAGCACTCAAACATGGCAAAAAAATACATGGCAAGAATCCATTCATGATGGTTAACAAAAGATGAACACTGATCTATGGCCAATTAATCAATTAACAGGTTCAAACAAGCATGGCAAAAGTGCAATTGATAAATAGATCTCAGACTTAGTGAAATTATCACTTGTCTGGAATTTCAGATCAGGTAGCACACTTTGGATCAAGAAAACTAGATGCTACAAGAACTTAACATGGCAAAGAAAGGCATGGCATGGAGCTACTCAAAGAGCTTAACAAAAGTCCCTTAGTGACCTTGAACCAAAAGGGATCATAAAATACAATTGCAAGCATGTGAACATGGCAAAAACATAATCAGTTCACAGACTTGGAGAAAAACTGGAACATGCAAATCTGTTAACAAGTAGGCATGTTTACGAGCTCAATGCACTCACCACAGAGGAAGACATGACAAACTAAGGATACACCCATCAAGAATACATATCAAAGAAGCTAGACATGGCAATAACAACAACATAGCATGCACGGATCACTAGCAACATCCTCGGCAAAATCGCTAACAAGATAACAATCTGTCAGGATTCACAAAATAGCAAAAGTAGAGCTCGATTGACTCAAGATAGGGTGCTCCATAATTGCAAACAATGACATGGATGGGTAGGGCACTACAAGATTAACAAATCATCATTACTGATCATCCTAAAAAGAAGCACGGATCACTAGGAAACAACATGAACATATGGCATATTGATATAAATAGATCAAGGACTTTGTGGAATTGCTAAGTCCCTGAAATCAGCATTAACGAATGCTCCACTTTGCAAGCTTGTGCTAGTCACCACACAAATCACAAAAATACATGGATGGCACCTCCGGAAAGATGACAAAGCATATAACAAAACATATGTAGAGCTCAGGGGCATATCATGCACACATTAATCATGGCAAAAATGACAAAAAACTATTTGGAGCAGCAGATCTGACAATTATCTCAAATAGCACTCTTCCAACAGCATTTCGGGCATCAAGACGAACTCAAATGAAAATGATGTAGTGAGGTGAAATGATGTGCTCTGTAAGACGAACAATTTGATATGCTATATGCCCAAAACAGATCTACGAATGCAAAGTTACGGCACGATGAACAAGGGCATTTGAATCTGGAAATCGGGGACTTAGAAGAAAAATATACCCTCCGGATCTAGGGTTAATGTTCACCTAGATCCGGATCCAGATCAGGCGGCGCGCGGAAGCCGAGGTTGTCGGAAAACGCCGTTCACCGGGGCGGGGACGACGCCGGAGATGGAAGGGGCTGGCGGGCGTGGTCGCCGGAGATGGAACCAGCGTGAGGAGGATGGGGCGTCGGTGGTGGTCGCCGGACGCGGCGCCGGCGCGGACTGGAGGCGGCGGCCCGGTGCGGCAACCCGGGCGGCAGAGCTGGCCGGAGATGGTGGCGCGGTGGCTCCCGGTGGCCGGCCTCGGGGACGAGAGGCGGCGGGACGCGGGCGTCCGGGCGGCGGAGGAGCGGGCCGGGAGGGCTGACAATGGGCCCCGCGGGCCCTGGCGGCCGAGGCGGTGAAGCGGTCCCCCGCGGGACAGGTGGCGGCGCGGTAAAGGCTGGGGCGCGCGGCGGACGTGTCCAGCCGCGCGGAGAAGCTAGATCTAGGGTTTCGGGGGGGAGGATAACGAGAATTTCGGAGGGGCGTTTAAATAGGCATAGGAGGAGCTAGGAGAGTCCAAATGAGGTGCGGTTTTCGGCCACGCGATCGTGATCGAACGCTCTAGATGATGGAGAGGTTTTTGGTTGGTTTTGGGCCAAATTGGAAGGGTATTGGGCTGCAACACACACGAGGCCTTTTCGGTCCCTCGGTTAACCGTTGGAGCATCAAACGAAGTCCAAATAGTACGAAACTTGACAGGCGGTCTATCGGTAGTAAACCAAGGCCGCTTGGCAAGTCTCGGTACAATCCGGAAATGTTTAACCCCACACACGAAAGAAAGGTATAAATGACCACCGGAGGAGAACGGAGCGCCGGAATGCAAAACGGACAACGGGGAAAATGCTCGGATGCGTGAGACGAACATGTATGCAAATGCAATGCACATGATGACATGATATGAGATGCATGACAACGACAACAACACACGGAGACAAAAACCCGAACCCGATAAAAATAAAATAACTTAACGCCGGAAACGGCAAGAGTAGGATTACATATTAGGTAAATCATATCCGGGGTGTTACAACACTCCACCACTACGAAAGGATCTCGTCCCGAGATCTAGGACTGGAAGAACGCCGGGTACTCAGAACGGAGGTGATCCTCACGTTCCCAGGTGGCTTCACGGTTGGAATGGTGTGACCACTTGACTTTGAGGAATTTGATTGACTTATTGCGAGTCTTGCATTCAGTCTCTTCAAGAATAGCAACGGGGTGCTCATGATAAGAGAGATCTTCTTGGAGCTCAATGTCTTTGAAGTTGAAGGTGCATTCAGGTGTCTTGAAGCACTTGCGTAGCTGAGAGACATGGAACACGCCATGCACATTTGCAAAGTTTGAAGGAAGCTCGAGTTGATAGGCGAGATCGCCTCTCTTGCTGACGATCTTGAAAGGTCCCACGTATCTAGGGGCAAGCTTCCCTTTGATACCGAAGTGACAAGTGCCTTTCATAGGAGAGACGCGGAGGTAAACATGATCTCCGATCTCGAAAGCCAAATCACGGTGCTTACTATCATAGTAGCTCTTCTGGCGCGATTGCGCTGCTTTGAGGTTATCTCGAATGACTTTGCACATCTCCTCTGCCTCTGTGATTAAGTCATTTCCCAGAAGTTGACGTTCACCGGTTTCAGACCAGTTGAGAGGGGTACGGCACTTCCTGCCATACAGAATTTCGAATGGGGCCTTGCCCGAACTTGCTTGAAAACTGTTGTTGTAGGAGAATTCAGCATATGGAAGACAATCTTCCCACTTCATGCCGAAGGGGATCACACAAGCCCTGAGCGTATCTTCAAGAATCTGATTGACACGCTCGACTTGACCGCTAGTTTGAGGATGGAAAGCTGTGCTAAAGCGGATGTTGGTGCCCATGGCCTTCTTAAAAGAATCCCAAAACTTGGAGGTAAAGATGCTGCCACGGTCTGAAGAGATCACCTGTGGAATACCGTGCAGCGAGACAATTCGAGAGGTATAGAGCTCCGCCAATTGAGCTGCAGTGATAGACTCTTTGATAGGCAAAAAGTGAGCCACTTTAGTGAGTTTGTCGATGACAACGAATATAGCATCATTGCCACGCTTGGACTTTGGAAACCCAGTCACGAAGTCCATCTCAATGTGGTCAAACTTCCATTCTGGAATGGCGAGAGGTTGGAGGAGACCAGCTGGCCTTTGGTGTTCTGCCTTCACTCTTCTGCAGACATCACACTCATTCATGAACTGAGCAATCTCGCGCTTCATTCGAGTCCACCAATAAGCCTGCTTGAGGTCCTGATACATCTTCGTGCTCCCAGGGTGGATGGAGAGGAGTGAATTGTGAGCCTCGTTCATGATACCTTATGAAGATCACCTTTGGGCACAACAATACAATCCTCGAAGAAGAGAGTATCCTTGTCATCAAGGCGGTAGCACTTGTACTTGGGTTGACTCTTGGCAATCCCAATCGTCACCTTCTTCACCATAGCATCAAGAAGTTGGGCTTGGCGAATTTGGTCTTCCAAGGTAGGAGAGACTTGAAGGTTGGCGAGGAAACCTTGAGGAACAACTTGCAGATTGAGTTTGCGGAAAGCTTCACAAAGCTCGGGTTGATAAGGCTTGAGAATCAGGCTGTTGCAATAAGCCTTTCTGCTTAATGCGCCAGCAATCACATTGGCCTTGCCTGGAGTATACTCAATACTCGGATTATACTATTGAATCATTTCGACCCATCGTGTCTGCCTGAGGTTGAGATTAGGCTGAGTGAAGATGTACTTGAGACTCTTGTGGTCAGTGAAGATGTCCACTTTTCTTCCCAATAAGAGATGTCTCCAAGTCAAAAGAGCATGCACAACTGCCGCCAACTCGAGGTCATGAGTGGGGTAGTTCTTCTCGTTGGGCTTCAACTAGCGAGAGGTATAATCCACAACTTTCTTCTCTTGCATCAACACTGCACCGAGACCTTGGAGAGGGCCATCGCAGAAGACCTCGAACGGTTTGGATTCATCAAGAGGAGTCAGAACTAGAGCAGTGACCAATTTATCTTTCAAAGTGTTGAAAGAGATGTCACATTCCGGAGACCAAAAGTACTTGATGTGCTTCTGGAGAAGATTTGAGAGAGGCTTCGCGATCTTTGAAAAGTTCTCAATGAACCTTCGACAATAGCTTGCGAGACCGAGGAAGCTACAGAGTTGCTTCACGTTCTGAGGTGGCTCCCAATTCACAATTGCAGAGACCTTCTCAGGATTCACCGCAATGCCCTTGGCAGAAATGATATGCCCAAGATAAAGAACCTCATCGAGCCAAAACTCGCACTTGGAGAACTTGGCGTAGAACTGGTGTTCTCTGAGCTTATCGTGCACCAAACGCAAGTGCTTGGCATGATCTTCCTTGTTCTTCGAAAAGACCAGAATGTCGTCGAGATAGACCAAAACAAAGTCATTTGTGTAGGCATTGAAGATGAAGTTCATCATGCGAGAGAAAGTCAGAGGAGCGTTGACGAGGCCAAAAGACATGATAGTGTATTCATATGAACCATAGCTTGTCCTGAAAGCCGTCTTGGGAATATCTTGCTCACGGATTCGAATCTGGTGATAGCCCATATGGAGATCAAGCTTGGAGAATACTTGGGCACCTTTGAGTTGTTCGAACAGCTCGTTGATGTTGGGAAGTGGGTACTTGTTCTTGATAGTCTTCTTGTTCAATGGACGGTAGTGAACACAAAGCCGGTCCGTTCCATCCTTCTTCTTCACAAAGAGTACTCCACAACCCCACGGAGAGGAACTAGGTCGGATGAGACCCATTCGCTCTTGAATATCGAGTTGCTTCTTCAGCTCCTTCAACTCTTCAGGTCCGAGCTTGTGGGGACGCTTGCAAACTGGTTCCATGCCAGGCTCAAGATCGATGACGAATTCAACTGGCCGGTGCGGAGGCATTCCTAGAAGCTCTTCTGGAAAGATGTCTTGATATTGGAAAACGACTGGAATTTGCGAGATGGCATCCAGTTCACCCTTCTCATTGAGAGAAAATAGGAGGATTGTATCATCACGAGCGGCAAAGACAATTACATCCTCAGACGAATGAGTCAATTGAATCTGCCTGGCTGCACAATCAAGATGCGCCTTGTCCTTAGAAAGCCAATCCATTCCGAGAATAAGATCAATATCTGAGTTGCCAAGGACCATAGGAGAAGAAAGAGACTTGTAATCGTCCAGCGTGATAGTAACATCCGGAGCCAACATTTTGGTGTTCATGAACAAACCTGGAGAAGAAACCGCTATCGGCTTAGGCAAATCAATAGTATGCACATCATGCATGGATGCAAAAGGCTTCAATAAAAATGATAAAGATGCACCAGTTATCAAAAAGAACTCTTGCGGGAATGTCATTAACATGAATGTTACCCATAATCACATCTGGTGAGTCCTCTGCCTGAGCTGCGTTCATCAAGTTGACCTTAGCAGACTTGGGGTTATGCTTGACCATAGCTGTACTTGCTGATCTCACAGGAGGAGGAGGAGGGAGACGCCTCTGATTGAAGCATTTTTTGGCATAGTGACCCTTCTGTTGGCACTTGTTGCACGTGACCTCTGAAAGCGGACGGTGATACGGAGCACTCGATCTTGGAGCTTGAGACGAAGTCTTGTTCTGAAAGCCAGGGTTGGGTGGGTGGGAAGATCCACTGCCACCTTTGCTCTTCTGCTGATAACGGCTGACGGAACGGAGGAGGAGGAAGCCAATACTTCTGCTGCTTGGCCACTTGAGTAGAGGAAGAAGGAGTAGTGTCTCTGACTCGCTTCTTGGAAGCATCACACCTCAGTTGAGCGGCCTCTTGCTTCAATGCCATGTGTAGAACTCATCGTACCTCAAGGGCTCAAAGAGAACAAGAGCTAGCTGAATTTCTTCTCTGAGACCACCCCTGAACTGGTATATCATGCTCTTCTCATTCGGGACGTCCCGCTTAGCAAAGCGGGTGAGCTTCTGAAACAACTTGTTGTAGTCATAGACAGACAAAGAGCCTTGCTTCAGGTTGCGGAATTCCTCACGCTTGTTTTCAACCACGCTCTGGGGAATATGATGAGCTTTGAAGTCTTGACGGAATTCATCCCAGGTAATCACACGGCCTCCTCTGGAATCCTTGTACTGCTGGAACCATTCTGCAGCTTGGTCTTTGAGTTGGAAGGAAGCGAACTTGACAAAGTCCTCAGGCCTGACGTTACTGCACTTGAAATGCTTGCATAAGTCCACGAGCCAATCGTCAGCATCAGTTGCCTCAACACAATTGCTGAAGTCTTTGGCCGGTTAGCAAGGAACTGGTTGAGTGTAGCAAAGTGATTCTGATTGTTGCCTTGGTTGCCTTGGTTCGCTTGGTTGCGCTCTTGAAAGAATTTGCATGATCAACTGCGTGTTTGCATTGGTAGCAGCCATCACAGCTTGCCATGCCTCCAGAGGAGGAGGAGGTGGTGGCGGTCTTGATTCGATTCTGATTGCTGCTCTTAGCGGGAGCCATCCTGAAGAGGGTGACATCCGTTAGCAATTGACAGATGAAATTGAAGCTGAATCAAACGGGATGAAATTGCAACAAATAGTCTTCACATCCGAACATAAGAACGAATGCATTCCACTTGAAATGGTCACATATGCATAAATTTAGAAGCCACTTAGAATTTAGGTAGAGGAATAAATCAACATGGTACGGATCAAGAACGAATACATTTGTCAAGGAAGGCAAGAAAGTAGTTTGAATGGGAATTCAGGATCAGACAAGGAGGTTATTAGAAAGAGGAAGGGTGCAGTTACTCTACACATTATACGTTACTCATTGGGTTGATAACAGAGGATAGATCGCGGTTCATGGCATCTATTCTCTATCTTCACTTTTCACCTTCTCATCCTTAACCTCAGTTATCTGTTCCTCCTAGACATCCTTCTGCGTACAAAAACAGAAGAAGAAGCACGCATAACGGGGCGGGGTTGCGCGCGAGCCGAGTGACATAGGTGCACAAGAGTACTTCGCGCCACAACCCTTCTCCTGTTGCTTGATTCACATGGCATCATCAAATGATACAAGTCTTGGATAACAATCTACGACGCACTAGAACGCCCTTGTTGATGATTCTTTACTGCGACTGCATCCAGCTCGGATCAAGGAAGAAGGTTTTGTCTTATCCCAGCAGCAATGAGAGCCTCTTTCTTCTCCTGATGTGAATAGTCTAGCATTACCCCAGCGGAATGCTCGCCGGTTAACGATCCTGCGCAAAATGCAGGTACTTCGGGGTCAGAGAAGGAGCCTCAAAAGAGGCGAAAAAAGCAATCCATAGAAGGATTTGGCGCCGCTCACTAAATTCAGCGGTCTTCCCCGTCGTTCAATCAATCGTGATTTCACGACTCATCGACCTTGTTCCGGAGTTGTTGTTGCTTTCCTGGAAGGGAGATCAGTCTCCTGCCCGGCGCTGCTATTGGCATAACAACCGGTACACCATAGGTTGACCCAGCCCATTCCTCTCGTACTAGGGCTGGCTCCTCTCAGTTCTCCCTTTAACCGGTAAGAAATCCCAATCTCAAACCAAATATCCATGGAAGAAGAGCTAGAGCTACAAGAATTCCCACCTATGAAACTCCCGAACCTTTCCGGTTATGCAATCAGGTGTTGGGGATACAGGGGAAGCATAATATCTCACCCAAATCTAGCAAATCCTACATCCAGCTGTATCCATCCTTCAACACATAACCGAGAAAAACTTTGGAAACCATCTACCTCAACCCATCCGTTAGAGTTCCTCAGCATCTACATTCTGGCCGATAGATGCGCCTGGGCTAAAGAGGGAAGGAAGTACCCCGGCGAAGACGCCAGTGCGGAAACCAACTTTATCGACGGAGATAGCGCCGCCCCGATGAAGAAGGGTCGGCGTCGATACAGGAAACGCAAGGGCAAGGTCGTGCTTGCCGTCGAGGGATCCGACGACATCGGCGCCGCCAAGAAGGCCAAGGCAGACTACCCCGACCAGGAGATTGCCGGGTGCATCACTTGCTGGGCCTTGGCGGCTACCGACAAGCTAGGGTGTAACACCCACGATGCGGCTATATCTCCCACGTGTTGAAGCACGACTTAGAGGTATAACCGCATTGTATGCAATGTCGCAAGAGGGATAATCTTTACACATCCCATGTACTGAATAAGAAAGAGGTACAGAGTTGGCTTACAATCGCCAATTCATACAATACAAGAATATAACATTACATCAACCAGATACAACCAAGGCCCGACTACGGAACCAAACTAAAAGAAGACTACCCCTAATGCTACATATCCCGGATCGCCCCAACTGGGCTCCACTACTAATCAACTGGAAACGAAAAAACACCTCGAACGCGATCTTCATCGAGCTCCGCCTTGAGCTGGGTTGCGTCACCTGCACGGTATCATCGGCACCTGCAACTGGTTTTGGAAGTAATCTGTGAGTCATGGGGACTCAACAATCTCACACCCTTGCGATCAAGACTATTTAAGCTTATGGGTAGGGAAAAGGTATGAGGTGGAGCTACAGCAAGCACTAGCAATGTATGGTGGCTAACATACGCAAAAGAGAGCGAGAAGAGAAAGGCAAGGCACGGCCGAGAATCTATGATCAAGAAGTGATCCTGAAACTACTTACGTTCAAGCATAACTCCAACACAGTGTTCACTTCCTGGACACCGCCGGAAAGAGACCATCACGGCTACACACGCGGTTGATGCATTTTAATTAAGATAAGTTTTAGGTTTTCTACAACCGGACATTAAAAAATTCCCATCTGCCCATAACTGCGGGCACGGCTTTCGAAAGATCAAATCCCTGCAGGTGTGTCCGAACTTAGCCCATCACAAGCTCTCACGGTCAATGAAGGATATTCCTTCTCCCAGGAAGACCCGATCAGACTCGGAATCCCGGTTACAAGACATCTAGCAAGCAACTAGCAAGCAAAGATAGAAGTGATTTCATGGGTATGGTAATCTTGCCTGAGATCCCGCAAGGAAGAAGAACGAGTCCACAAAAAAGACAAACGGACGTAGTCGAACGGATCCTCACAACTCCGGAACGAAACTGAAGCTAACGAGAGAAGCACCCGGAAAGAAGCAAACAACATAGTAAAAAACCATCACATAAACATGGCATGATGCGCAAACAAGTATGATGCATGTCCGGTTTAAATATGCATGGCATGGCAAAGTGCACAAGCACAACTACAAGTTAAGTGGAGCTCAATATGCAACGAGTTGCATATTGACGAAACACCACATCAATTATTTAGTTCTCTCCCGGTTAGGTACTCAACAATATTAAATGTTGTTTAAACATGCCAAGAGGTGAAACATGAGTAAAATACACAGTCTAAGCAATTTAAATGGTGCCGGATATAACAAACAACGAAGCCGGTAAATTGCCATATGCATTTATCAATTTGGTGCAACAACAATTTTAAACATTTAAATGTCATTATCATGATGCGAATGACACGTACAAGTTATGCAAATTTTATGAAAACGTTGATAAGAGCATTATGAAGCATTTTGTCATCGTGGTGGAAACGAAAAGGGGTGCCACGGCAACGATAACAATAACGGTGCCACGGCAATGTTCCGGTTCTGGAACTTGATTGAGATACCGATGCAAAGAAGAAGTGTGCGGATGCATGCAAAAGATGGTGGGGCGCTCCCGGATTCCGGGTGTCCCAAAAGTTAGTGGCATGGAAACGAGTGACAATACGGACACGGTGCAGACAAAGGGCGCATCTCATCCAACATGCATTCGTTCGTTCAGGGGCGTCGTCTCGGGGTTATACCTTTGAGGTGAGACTTTTTGGAACAGATCAAGCTCGTAGAGGAAGTAGACGGTCTCGCCACGTTCGTAGAGGTTGTAGTGGTACATGTTTGTTTCAGATAGGAACTTGATGAATCCATGGTCGACGGTAGTTGTACACATGACGTTGAGGTACTTGTCGGTCCGGGTCTAGACGGTCTCGTTTTTCCGACGGTAGTCGTACTAGTCGGCGGTAGTGGAACTTGACGGATCCGAGCTCTTCGAGGGTCGTCATGGTACTCGTTCACGTTGTAGTCATAGATGTTCAAGAAGAAACTTATGCGGTGTCACCCAAAACTAGCGAATCCTACATCCAGCTGTATCCATCCTTCAACACATAACCAAGAAACCTTCAGAAATCGTTTACCTCAACCTTCGAAAAGCATCCGTTATACGAGTTATGGCAATACTCCCGAACTCCCGCCCCAGTACTGGGTGGCGTCGAGGTTATCTCACCAACAACTGCATAAATGAGATTTTCGATGTCGGCAAAACTCATGTATTCCAGAATTGCAACGATAAAATTGTGAAGACAACACCTCGGAGCTCAACTCCCCGGGACACTGCCACAACCCCTAAATGTCAGGAGGCACCAAGAACAATGTTCTCGTCACAAAACTATCAGAACAATTCCAAGATTCCCGCGTGATCCTAATTTTTTTTAGTGAAATTTGAGAAGAGAAGAGTCAAAACTCTACATCAGGATGCCTCACCAGAGCGACGAAGGGACTGAGGAGTAAAAAGAATCCTACTCTCTCATATATATAATCCTAAAAGACATAAAACATTTTTCTAGACTCAACAACGCCAGCGATTCGATCAAGCAGGGGGCTCCTAAGTCGGGGAAGGCTCTGAATACCAACTTATAACACCCACGATGCGGCTATATCTCCCACGTGTCGAAGCACGACTTAGAGGCATAACCGCATTGTAGGCAATGTCGCTAGAGGGGTAATCTTTACACATCCCATGTACTGAATAAGAAGGAGTGACAGAGTTGGCTTACAATCGCCACTTCACACAATACAAGAATATAACATTACATCAACCAGATACAATCAAGGCCCGATTACGGAACCAAACTAAAAGAAGACTACCCCTAATGCTACAGATCCCTGATCGCCCCAACTGGGCTCCACTACTGATCAACTGGAAACGAAACAACACCACGAGCGCGATCTTCATCGAGCTCCTCCTTGAGCTGGGTTGCGTCACCTGCACGGTATCATCAGCACCTGCAACTGGTTTTGGAAGTAATCTGTGAGTCACGGGGACTCAGCAATCTCACACCCTCACAATCAAGACTATTTAAGCTTATGGGCAGGGAAAAGGTATGAGGTGGAGCTGCAGCAAGCACTAGCAATGTATGGTGGCTAACATACGCAAAAGAGAGCGAGAAGAGAAAGGCAAGGCACGGCCGAGAATCTATGATCAAGAAGTGATCCTAAAACTAGTTACGTTCAAGCATAACTCCAACACCGTGTTCACTTCCCGGACACCGCCGGAAAGAGACCATCATGGCTACACACGCGGTTGATGCATTTTAATTAAGATAAGTTTCAGGTTTTCTACAACCATACATTAACAAATTCCCATCTGCCCATAACCGCGGGCACGGCCTTCAAAAGATCAAATCCCTGCAGGGGTGTCCCAACTTAGCCCATCACAAGCTCTCACGGTCAACGAAGGATATTCCTTCTCCCAGCAAGACCCGATCAGACTCGGAATCCCGGTTATAAGACATCTCGACAATGGCAAAACAAGACTGGCAAAGCCACCCG
Organism: Triticum urartu; assembly: GCF_003073215.2. Classification (NCBI taxonomy): domain Eukaryota; kingdom Viridiplantae; phylum Streptophyta; class Magnoliopsida; order Poales; family Poaceae; genus Triticum; species Triticum urartu. Next base: position 149,366,195 of record NC_053026.1, on the reverse strand, counting down.
AATGTGCCGACAAATCCCGATAGGAGCTGCACATATCTCATTGTCAGGGCAAACCAGATTGTCCAAATTTCTGGTAGGCCAGCCCAGAGCTGCCCCTGGTGGCCACCGGCGGCTGGCAAGTTTGACCAACACTCAGAGGAGCACTGGCCCAGGGGTTTAAATAAAGATGACCCTTGAGTCTGCAGAACCCAAGGTAAAAAGGCTTAGGTGGCAAATGGTAAAACCAAGGTTGGGCCTTGCTGGAGGAGTTTTATTCAAGGCGAACTGTCAAGGGGTTCCCATTATAACCCAACCGTGTAAGGAATGCAAAATCAAGGAACATAACACCGATATGACGGAAACTAGGGCGGCAAGAGTGGAACAAAACACCAGGCATAAGGCCGAGCCTTCCACCCTTTACCAAGTATATAGGTGCATTAAAGTAAATAAGAGATATTGTGATATCCCAACAATAAACATGCTCCAACAAGGAACAAACTCCAATCTTCACCTGCAACTAACAACGCTATAAGAGGGGCTGAGCAAAGCGGTAACATAGCCAAACAACGGTTTGCTAGGAAAGGTGGGTTAGAGGCTTGGCATGGCAAAATGGGAGGCATGATATGGCAAGTGGTAGGTATCGCGGCATAGCAAAAGAGCGAGCAACTAGCAAGCAAAGATAGAAGTGATTTCATGGGTATGGTAATCTTGCCTGAGATCCCGCAAGGAAGAAGAACGAGTCCACAAAAAAGACAAACGGACGTAGTCGAACGGATCCTCACAACTCCGGAACAAAAACGAAACTAACGAGAGAAGCACCCGGAAATAAGCAAACAACATAGTAAACAACCATCACATAAACATGGCATGATGCACAAACAAGTATGATGCATGTCCGGTTTAAGTATGCATGGCATGGCAAAGTGCACAAGCACAACTACAAGTTAAGTGGAGCTCAATATGCAACGAGGTGCATATTGACGAAACACCACATCAATTATTTAGTTCTCTCCCGAAACATGGCAAGAGGTGAAACATGAGTAAAATACATAGTCTAAGCAATTTAAATGGGGCCGGATATAACAAACAACGAATCTGGTAAATTGCCATATGCATTTATCAATTTGGTGCAACAAAAATTTTAAACATTTAAATGTTATTATCATGATGCGAATGACACGTACAAGCTATGCAAATTTTATGAAAACGTTGATAAGAGCATTATGAAGCATTTTGTCATCGTGGCGGAAACGAAAAGGGGTGCCACGGCAACGATAACAGTAATGGTGCCACGGCAATGTTCCGGTTCCGGTACTTGATTGAGATACCGATGCAAAGGAGAAGTGTGCAGATGCGTGCAAAAGATGGTGGGGCGCTCCCGGATTTCGGGTGTCTCACGAGTTAGTGGCATGGAAACGATTGACAATACGGACACGGTGCAGACAAAGGGTGCATCTCATCCAACATGCATTCATTCGTTCACGGGCGTCGTCTTGGGGTTATACCTTCGAGGTGAGACTCTTCGGAATGGATCAAGTTCATAGCGGAAGTAGACGGTCTCGCCACGTTCGTAGAGGTAGTAGTGGTACATGTTCGTTTTGGACAGGAACTTGATGAATCCACGGTCGATGGTAGTTGTACACATGATGTTGAGGTACTTGTCGGTCCGGGTCTAGACGGTCTCGTTTTTGCGACGGTAGTCGTACTAGTCGGCGGTAGTGGAACTTGACGGATCCGAGCTCTTCGAGGGCTTCATGGTACTCGTTCACGTTGTAGTCATACATGTTCAAGAAGAAACTTATGCGGTGTGGTGGAACTTGGCAACTTGCCCGTCGACGGTAGTTGTTCTCGTATCCTCGTGGTACTTGGCGATATCCATGCATAGAGGAACTTGGTAGTCTTGTGTAGACGAACTTGAGGTACTCCGGGGCAGAGGAATCAATGTTGCAACGGTGGTCTCGACGTAACCAGATCGAAGCAAGGCCAAGGGGTTTCATGCGTCGCAGATCGAAGCAGCGGTCGTACTCATCCTCCCGCAAGCAGAGACGAGGGCACCATGAAGACCTACAAGGAGCAGCAACAGCAAGGGCATCGAGGAGGACTAGCGCGGCGCCGGAGTCGGGAACGGGTGGAAAACAAGGTTCCCCGGCAGCAAGGACGTCATCTGGCGATCCCTGGCCCAGCGGCTCGATGCAGGGCGCGGGAGGAGGCTAGAAGACATGGCGGCGGCCTCCTTCAAGGTCACCTGGATGGTGATGTGCGGGGCTTGAAATCAGCTTGGTGCGAGCGCTCGGGCCGCCGGAGTTGTCCCCTCCAGTGGTGGCACGGGGAGGCACGACGCTTGAGGTCACCGACATTCGGCAGGGACTGTAGCGAAGGAGCCGAATGGAGGGAGCCTCTGGTATCCGGCAGGGTCGCGGTAGTGGCCTCAGACGAGGGGGGTTCTCCCGGTGGAGGCTGTAACACCCCGGATGTAACTTTCCATATTTGTATCCAACTCTTGTCGTTTCCGGTGTTAAGTTATATTTATTTTTCGGGTTGGGGTCTTGGTCTCCGTGTGTTGTTTTTCTTGTCCGTGCATCTCTTATCATGTCATCACGTGCATTGCATTTGCATACATGTTCATCTCATGCATTCGAGCATTTTCCCCGTTGTCCGTTTTGCATTCCGGCGCTTCGTTCTCCTCCGGTGGCCATTTCTAGCTTTCTTTCGTGTGTGGGGATTAAACATTTCCGGATTGGACCGAGACTTGTCATGCGGCCTTGGTTTACTACCGGTAGACCGCCTGTCAAGTTTCGGGTCATTTGGACTTCATTTGATACTCCAACGGTCAACCGAGGGACCGAAAAGGCCTCGTGTGTGTTGCAGCCCAACACCCCCCAAATTTGGCCCAAAACCCTCCAAACTCTGCTCCATGTCCTAGAGCGTTCGATCACGATCGCATGGGCGAAAACCGCACCTCATTTGGACTCTCCTAGCTCCACTTATGCCTATATATACCCCCTCCAATTTCGGATCTCGTCTTCCTCCTCGAACCCTAGTTCTAAAAAAAAACATCTCCGCGCCGAGCCGGACACGTCCGACCCGGCCGGACACCGCCGCCGCCCTCTCCCGAGCTGCCACGTGGCAGGCGCCGCCTCCCACCGCCGCCAGCCCGCGGAGCCCAAGTCGGGCCCCCGCGCGGCCCGATCCGGCCGCCGCCTCCTACTTCGTTCCCCGCCGCCCTCTCCAGCGCCGGTGGCCGGCGCCGCCGCAGGCCACCACCACGCCGCCACGGCCGCCTCGTCGCCGCCCGGCCCGGCCGATCCACGCCGACCCCGCCGCCTGCCGCTGCCGCCGCCCGCCGCCCCAGGCCGGCCCGGCCGCGCCGCTCGCCGCCGCCTCCCGGCCCCGCCGACCGCCGCCGCCTCCCGGCCGCCTTCTCCACGCCAGCCGCCGGCGAGCACCGGATCCGGCGAGCTTCGGTGAACAGTGCCGCGCTCAGATCCGATCCACTGCTACAGTAACCCTAGATCGGGGTTGACTTTTGCCCTCTTCGTTAATTTTTTTATGCCTACTTTGACTGCCCGTAACTTTGCATCCGTAGCTCCGTTTTGGGCGTATAACATATCAAAATCTTCGTCTCGACATGTACATCATTTCATTCCATTGCATCACTTGCATTTGAGGTCATCTTTTTGCCCAAAATGCTGTTAGAAGGAGGCTTCGTGAGTTAAATTGCAGATCCGTTAGTTCATCATGCACTTTTGTCATTTTTGCCATGTTTAATCCGTGCATGATATGCCTGTGCCCCTTTGGGATGAATTGTTAAGCATTTTGTCTTCTTTCCAGAGGTGCCACCCATGAATTTTTAGGATGTGTGTGTTGTCTTGTGCAAGCTTGCGAAGAGAGGTACCTGAGATTGCTGATTTCAGGGACTTAGTGATTTTCACTAAGTCTGGGATATTTTAGTTCGTGATGCTATATGTCCAGCTTGTTTCCTAGTGATCCGTGCCTCTTTTGAGGATGATCAGTAAGGGAGTTTTGATATTTATGTTATGCTCCATCCATCCGTGTCTTTGTTTGCATATGTGGAGTGATCTAGGTTGACTCAATCGAGCTCAACTTTTGCTTCGTTGTTAATCTGGGCAGATCGTCAACTTGTTTGCGATTTTGCCGATGCTACCGTTAGTGTTCCGTGCATGCTATGCCTTTGTTCTTGCCATGTGTAGCTAGCATATTGTGCCTTCTTGCTGGTTATATGCTTGCCTTCCCATGAATTGCACCGTAGTGAGTGCATCGAGCTCGTTTACATGCCTTCGTGAGTTATAATTTCAGCATGTCTCAGTTTTCACTAAGTCTGAAAACTGATTGTGTTCGAGCTATGTTCGTGAGCTCGGTAGAGTATTTTTGTGAACCCTTTTGGCCCCAGGTCACTTTGGGTGTTTTGTTAAGATTGTTGAGTAGCTCCATGCCATGTTCTTACTTTTCATGTTCAGGTTATCTATCATGTTGTTTTGCTGCTCCAAAGAGAGCATCGTGATCTGAAATTTCAGGCTAGTGTTAATTTCACTAAGTCTGGAATCTGTTTTGCATTTGCGTTTTTGCCATGCTTGTTTGAACCTCTTATTGGATGAATTTGCCTATGGGCTCAGTGCTAGTGTTTTGTTAAACATCTTGTGTACATTCACTGCCATGTATTTTGTTTTCATGGTTGGTGGCTGTAGCATGTTCATTTCATTGCATTTAGATGCCTACTTGCAGTAAATCGCAGACCGGTGTCATATCTTAAAACGCTTGCCATTTCCAAACCGTAACTCCGATTCCTGATCTTTATATCTTTCAGCGATTTCATCCCCTCATCCAGTGGCACACTTGGTTTCCAAGTTGAGGGCCAGGTTCATGCATTTCCTGTCATATCTTGCATTTTGCATCCCGCATCGCATCCCGCATAGCATATCATCATTGCATCATAACGCTTGATCCTTGCACGTGGTTGATTGTGTCCTTGTTGCTTGTTTGTCTTGTTTGGGTAGAGCCGGAAGACGAGTTCGCTACCGAGGAGCCCGTTGAGTTTGCTTGTGAGGATCCAGTCAACTCTGACAACTGTGCAGGCAAGATGATCATACCCTCGAAATCACTACTATCTTTGCTATGCTAGTTTGCTCGCCTCTTTTGCTTGCCAATGCTTACGATGTACCAACTTGCTTGTCAGCCTCCAAATTCCATCGTAAACTCTTAACCCACCTTTGTCTAGCAAACCGATTGATTGCTATGTTACCGCTTTGCTCAGCCCTCTTATAGCGTTGCTAGTTGGCAGGTGAAGATTGGAGCCGTTCCTTGTTGGAACATCTTTTATTTACTTGTTGGGATATCATTATATTGCTATGTTATCTTTAATGCAATCTATATACTTGGTAAAGGGTGGAAGGCTCGGCCTCTCGCCTAGTGTTTTGTTCCACTCTTGCCGCCCTAGTTTCCGTCATATCGGTGTTATGTTCCCGGATTTTGCGTTCCTTACGCGGTTGGGTTATAATGGGAACCCCTTGATATTTCGCCTTGATTAAAGCTTTTCCAGCAATGCCCAACCTTGGTTTTACCATTTGCCACCTAGCCTTTTCTTTCCCTTGGGTTCTGCAGACTCAAGGGTCATCTTATTTTAACCCCCCCGGGCCAGTGCTCCTCTGAGTGTTGGTCCACCTGTCAGCTACCGGTGGCCACCAGGGGCAACTCTGGGCTGGCCTACCCGTACCTAGGACAATCTGAGTGTGCCCTGAGAAAGAGATATGTGCAGCTCCTATCGGGATTTGTCGGCACATTCGGGCGGTGTTGCTGGTCTTGTTTTAACCTGTCGAAGTGTCTTGAATTACGAGATACCGAGTCTGATCGGAACGTCTGGGAGGAGGTCTTATTCCTTCGTTGACCATGAGAGCTTGTCATGGGCTAAGTTGGGACTCCCCTGCAGGGATTGAACTTTCGAAAGCCGTGCCCGCGGTTATGGGCGGATGGGAATTTGTTAATGTCCGGTTGTAGATAACTTGAACCTTAATTAATTAAAATGAATCAACTGAGTGTGTTACCATGATGGCCTCTTCTCGGCGAGGTCCGGGAAGTGGACACGGTGTTGGAGTAATGCTTGCGCAGGTTTCCCACTAGCTTCTCGCTCGTGCTTTGCCTCCTCTTCTCGCTCTCTTTTGCGAATAAGTTAGCCACCATGTATGCTAGTCGCTTGCTGCAGCTCCACATATAATTGCCTTACCCTTCCTATGAGCTTAAATAGTCTTGATCGCGATGGTACGAGATTGCTGAGTCCCCGTGGCTCACAGATACTATAACTCCAGATGCAGGTCCAGGTGATTCCGCTCCAGGTGACGAGTACGAGCTCAAGTGGGAGTTCGACGAGGACTCTCAGCGTTACTACGTTTCCTTTCCCGATGATCAGTAGTGGTGCCTAGTTGGGGTTTATCGTCAGGGCCTTGTCGCATGTTGGGTTCTTTTCTATTTTGGCACCGTAGTCGGGCCATGAGTGATTTGTATGATGGATGTTATTTATGTACTTTGATGTGACGTGGCGAGTGTAAGCCAACTATGTACCTCCCCTTTATATTATTTATGTACATGGGATGTGTGATGATTTCCTGACTTGCGACATTGCTTTCAATGCGGTTATGCCTCTAAGTCGTGCCTCGACACGTGGGAGATATAGCCGCATCGAGGGCGTTACAAGTTGGTATCAGAGCCTTCCCCGACCTTAGGAGCCCCATTGCTTGATCGTTTTTAGAAGCCGAGTTATGTCTAGAAAAAAATGTTTTGAGTCACTTAGGAATTATATATCGGAGAGTTAGGAATTCTTTTTACTTCCAGTCTCCTCATCACTCTGGTAAGGCATCCTGACGTAGAGTTTTGACTCTTCTCTTCTCAAATTTCACTAAAAATTTTAGGATCACGCGAGTATCTTGGTTTTGTTCCGATGGTTTTGTGACGAGAACATTGTTCTTGGTGCCTCCTGTCTTTAGGGGTTGTGGCAGTGTCCCGGGGAGTTGAGCTCCGAGGTGTTGTCGTCACAATTTTATCGTTGCAATTCTGGTATACTTGAGATATGTGCGCGACATCGAAAATCTCCTTTATGCAGTTCGTTGGTGAGATAACCTCGACGCCACCCAGTACTGGGGCGGGAGTTCGGGAGTATCGCCATAACTTGTATAACGGATGCTTTTTGAAGGTTGAGACAGATGGTTTCCGAAGATTTCTTGGTTATGTGTTGAAGGATGGATACAGCTGGATGTAGGATTTGCTAGCTTGGGTGAGATATTATGCTTCCCCTGTATCCCCAACACCTGATTGCATAACCGGGAAAATTTCGGGAATTTCATAGGTGGGAATTCAAGTAGCCTTAGGATATCTTTCCGACAGATGTATGATATGAAATTGGGGTTCGACGTCTAGTGGTTCGCCTATTCACGGTCGATTTTACAGTGGTCTCGTTGTGTCTTAAAGAGTCCTTGGCTATGCTGACTCGGGGACGCTTCGTATGTCATGTGCACTGCCTTGTACATGATGGTGCTGTACGATCGAGCCCGTGTAGGTCCCACCACGAAAAACTTTGGACGAAATTTCTATCATGTATTGTTCCGGCTTATTCCGCAAGCCAACCCTTGGTTTTATTTCGAGTTGTGGCATTCGTTTTGCTTCGACGTCATATGTTGATTCCATTCCTCGTTGTTGTACCCCTTCTACCTGATTCTTCGTGGCTTCGCAATTTAGGAATATGTGACCACTTCAAGAGAAATGCATTCGTTCATTTTGTTCGGATGTGAAGATTATATGTTGCAATTTTCATTCCGTTGGACTCAGCTTCAATATTTATCTGTCATGTGCTAATGGTGGTCAACCTCTTCAGGATGGCTCCTCCAACGCGCACGACTCCGAATCCTGATCCGCCACCACCTCCACCTCCTCCAGAGGCATGGCAAGCTGTGATGGCCGCAACCAATGCAAACACTCAGCTGATCATGCAAATTCTCCAAGAGCGCAATCAAGGCAGTCAAGGGAATCAAGGCAGCAATCAGGGTCACTTTGCTACACTCAACCAGTTCCTTGCTAATGGGCCAAAGACTTTCAGTAATTGTGTTGAGGCAACCGATGCTGACGATTGGCTTGTGGATCTGTGTAAGCATTTCGAGTGCAGCAACGTCAGGCCTGAAGATTTCGTCAAGTTCGCTTCTTTCCAACTCAAAGATCAGGCTGCAGAGTGGTTCCAGCAGTACAAAGATTCCAGAGGTGGACGTTTGATCACTTGGGATGATTTCCGTCAAGATTTCCGCGCTCATCACATTCCGCAGAGCGTGGTTGAAAGCAAGCGTGAGGAATTCCGCAATCTGAAGCAAGGCTCTTTGTCTGTCTATGACTACAACAAATTGTTCCAGAAGCTTGCCCGTTTTGCCAAGCAGGATGTTCCTGATGAGAAGAGCATGATCTATCAGTTCAGGGGTGGTCTTCGTGAGGAAATTCAGCTCGCTCTTGTCCTCTTTGAGCCGTTGAGATACGATGAGTTCTACAACATGGCACTGAAGCAAGAGGCTGCTCAGTTGAGGTGTGATGCTTCCAGGAAGCGAGTCAGAGATGTTACTCCTTCTTCCTCTACTCAAGTGGCCAAGCAGCAGAAGTATTGGGTTCCTCCTCCTCCGTTCCGTCAGCCGTATCAGCAGAAGAGCAAAGGTGGCAGTGGTTCTTCCCACCCACCCAACCCAGGCTTTCAGAACAAGACTTCGTCTCATGCTCCAAAACCAAGTGCTCCGTATCACCGTCCGCTTTCAGAGGTCACGTGCAACAAGTGCCAACAGAAGGGTCACTATGCCAACAAGTGTTTCAACCAGAGGCGTCTTCCTCCTCCTCCGCCTGTGAGATCGGCAAGTACAGCTATGGTCAAGCATAACCCTAAGCACGCCAAGGTCAATTTGATGAATGCAGCTCAGGCAGAGGACTCGTCAGATGTGATCATGGGTAACCTTCCTGTTAATGATATTCCTGCAAAAGTTCTTTTTGACACTGGTGCATCGCATTGCTTCATCTCGAGACCGTTTACTAATAGGCATGAATTGGTTTCACAAGTCTTTCCTAGTCCTTTAGCAGTTGTCTCTCCCGGCAAGCGCATGCAGGCTAACTCCATCGTTCCGGATGTTTCTATCACGATGGGCGAGTTCAAGTTTCTTGCTTCTCCTACGGTTCTCGGTGACTCGGATATTGATCTTATTCTCGGGATGGACTGGCTCTCTAAGCATAAAGCTCAGCTTGATTGTGCAGCCGGGCAGATTCAACTGACTCATTCGTCTGAGGATGTCATTGTCTTTGCCGCTCGGGATTATACCATCCGGTTGTTTTCTCTCAATGAGAAGGGTGAATTGGATGCCATCTCTCAAATTCCTGTCGTTTGCGAATATCAAGACGTTTTTCCAGAAGAACTCCCAGGGATGCCTCCAAACCGGCCGGTTGAATTTGTTATTGAACTTGAGCCCGGTACGGAACCTGTATGCAAACGTCCCTACAAGCTCGGCCCCGAAGAGCTGAAGGAGTTGAAGAAACAACTCGATGAGCAAGAAAGATTGGGTCTCATCCGTCCTAGTACTTCTCCGTGGGGTTGTGGTGTTCTTTTTGTGAAGAAGAAGGATGGTTCGAGCCGACTTTGTGTTGATTACCGTCCAGTGAACAAGAAGACCATCAAGAACAAATACCCACTTCCCAACATCAATGAGCTGTTCGAACAACTCAAGGGTGCTCAAGTATTCTCCAAGCTTGATCTCCGTATGGGTTATCACCAGATTCGCATTCGTGAAGAAGATATTCCCAAGACAGCATTCAGAACAAGCTTTGGTTCATATGAATACACTGTCATGTCTTTTGGCCTCGCCAACGCTCCTCCGACGTTCTCTCGCATGATGAACTTCATCTTCAACGCCTACACCAATGACTTCGTTTTGGTCTATCTCGATGACATTCTGGTTTTCTCGAAGAACAAGGAAGATCATGCCAAGCATTTGCGTTTGGTTCTCGATAAGCTCAGGGAATATCAGTTCTATGCCAAGTTCTCCAAGTGTGAATTTTGGCTCGATGAGGTTCTTTATCTTGGTCATATCATCTCTGCCAAGGGCATTTCCGTGAATCCCGAGAAGGTTTCCGCAATTATGAATTGGGAACCTCCTCAGAACGTGAAGCAACTCCGCAGTTTCCTCGGTCTCGCAAGCTATTGCAGAAGATTCGTCGAAAACTTTTCCAAAATCGTGAAGCCTCTCTCAAATCTTCTTCAGAAGCACGTCAAGTACGTTTGGTCTTCGGAGTGTGATATGGCTTTCAACACTTTGAAAGAGAAGTTGATCACTGCTCCAGTTCTGACTCCCCCTGATGAATCCAAGCCGTACGAGGTCTTTTGTGATGCCTCTCTCCAAGGTCTTGGCGCAGTATTGATGCAAGAGAAGAAAGTTGTTGCTTATACATCTCGCCAGTTGAAGCCTAATGAGAAGAACTACCCCACTCATGATCTCGAGTTGGCGGCAGTTGTGCATGCTCTTTTGACTTGGAGACATCTTCTATTGGGAAGAAAAGTGGACATTTTCACTGATCACAAGTCTCAAGTACATCTTCACTCAGCCTAATCTCAACCTAAGGCAAACTCGATGGGTCGAAATGATTCAAGAGTATAATCCGAGTATCGAGTATACTCCAGGCAAGGCCAATGTGATTGCTGACGCTTTGAGCAGAAAGGCCTATTGCAACAGTCTGATTCTCAAGCCTTATCAACCCGAGCTTTGTGAAGCTTTCCGCAAACTGAATCTGCAAGTTATTCCTCAAGGTTTCCTCGCCAACCTTCAAGTCTCTCCTACCTTAGAAGACCAGATTCGCCAAGCACAGCTTCTTGACGCTATGGTGAAAAAGGTGAAGATTGGGATTGCCAAGAGTCAGTCCAAGTACAAGTGCTACCGCCTTGATGACAAGGACACTCTCTTCTTCGAGGATCGTATTGTTGTGCCCAAAGGTGAACTTCGTAAAGTGATCATGAACGAGGCTCACAACTCTCTCCTCTCCATCCACCCTGGTAGTACGAAGATGTATCAGGATCTCAAGCAAGCTTATTGGTGGACTCGAATGAAGCGCGAGATCGCTCAATTCGTGAATGAATGTGATGTCTGCAGAAGAGTGAAGGCAGAACACCAAAGGCCAGCTGGTCTCCTCCAACCTCTTGCCATTCCAGAATGGAAGTTTGACCACATTGAAATGGACTTTGTGACTGGGTTTCCAAAGTCCAAGCGTGGCAATGATGCTATATTTGTTGTCATCGACAAGCTCACCAAAGTGGCTCATTTTCTGCCTATCAAAGAGTCGATCACTGCAACTCAATTGGCGGAACTCTATACCTCTCGCATTGTCTCTCTGCACGGTATTCCTCAAGTGATCTCTTCAGACCGTGGCAGTATCTTTACCTCGAAGTTTTGGGATTCTTTTCAGAAGGCCATGGGCACCAACATCCGCTTCAGCACAGCTTTCCATCCTCAAACGAGCGGTCAAGTCGAGCGTGTCAATCAGATTCTTGAAGATATGCTCAGGGCTTGTGTGATCTCCTTCGGCATGAAGTGGGAGGATTGTCTTCCTTATGCTGAATTCTCCTATAACAACAGTTTTCAAGCAAGTTCGGGCAAGGCCCCCTTTGAAATTCTGTATGGCAGGAAGTGCCGTACCCCTCTCAACTGGTCTGAAACCGGTGAACGTCAGCTGTTGGGCAATGACTTAATCACAGAAGCAGAAGAAATGTGCAAAGTCATTCGTGATAACCTCAAAGCAGCCCAATCCCGCCAGAAGAGCTACTATGATAGTAAGCACCGTGATTTGGCTTTCCAGATCGGAGATCATGTTTACCTCCGCGTCTCTCCTATGAAAGGTACTCGTCGCTTCGGTATCAAAGGGAAGCTTGCCCCTAGATACGTGGGACCTTTCAAGATTTCTAGCAAGAGAGGCGACCTCGCCTATCAGCTCGAGCTTCCTTCAAACTTTGCCAATGTTCATGATGTGTTCCATGTCTCCCAACTCCGAAAGTGCTTCAAGACTCCTGACCGCACCGTCAACTTCGAGGACATTGAGCTCCAAGAAGATCTCTCCTATCGTGAGCACCCAGTTGCTATTCTTGAAGAGACTGAACGCAAGACTCGCAACAAGTCAATAATATTTCTGAAAGTCAAGTGGTCTCACCATTCCGACCGTGAAGCTACCTGGGAACGCGAGGATCACCTCCGTTCTGAGTACCCGGAGTTCTTTCAGTCCTAGATCTCGGGACGAGATCTTTTCGTAGTGGTGGAGTGTTGTAACACCCCGGATGTAACTTTCCATATTTTTATCCAACTCTTGCCGTTTACGGTGTTAAGTTATATTTATTTTTCGGGTTCGGGTCCTGGTCTCCGTGTGTTGTTTTTCTTTTCCGTGCGTCTCTTATCATGTCATCACGTGCATTGCATTTGCATACATGTTCATCTCATGCATTCGAGCATTTTCCCCGTTGTCCGTTTTGCATTCTGGCGCTTCGTTCTCCTCCGGTGGCCATTTCTAGCTTTCTTTCGTGTGTGGGGATTAAACATTTCCGGATTGGACCGAGACTTGTCATGCGGCCTTGGTTTACTACCGGTAGACCGCCTGTCAAGTTTCGGGTCATTTGGACTTCGTTTGATACTCCAACGGTTAACCGAGGGACCGAAAATGCCTCGTGTGTGTTGCAGCCCAACACCCCCCAAATTTGGCCCAAAACCCTCCAAACTCTGCTCCATGTCCTAGAGCGTTCGATCACGATCGCGTGGGGGAAAACCGCACCTCATTTGGACTCTCCTAGCTCCACTTATGCCTATATATACCCCCTCCAATTTCGGATCTCGTCTTCCTCCTCGAACCCTAGTTCTAAAAAGAAAACATCTCCGCGCCGAGCGGGACACGTCCGACCCGGCCGGACACCGCCGCCGCCCTCTCCTGAGCTGCCACGTGGCAGGCGCCGCCTCCCACCGCCGCCAGCCCGCGGAGCCCAAGTCGGGCCCCCGCACGGCCCTATCCGGCCGTCGCCTCCTACTTCGTTCCCCGCCGCCCTCTCCAGCGCCGGTGGCCGGCGCCGCCGCAGGCCTCCACCGCGCCGCCACGGCCGCCTCGCCGCCGCCCGGCCCGGCCGCTCCACGCCGACCCCGCCGCCTGCCGCTGCCGCCGCCCGCCGCCCCAGGCCGGCCCGGCCGCGCCGCTCGCCGCCGCCTCCCGGCCCCGCCGACCGCGGCCGCCTTCTCCATGCCAGCCGCCGGCGAGCGCCGGATCCGGCGAGCTTCGGTGAACAGTGCCGCGCTCAGATCCGATCCACTGCTACAGTAACCCTAGATCGGGGTTGACTTTTGCCCTCTTCGTTAATTTTTTTATGCCTACTTTGACTGCCCGTAACTTTGCATCCGTAGCTCCGTTTTGGGCGTATAATATATCAAAATCTTCGCCTCGACATGTACATCATTTCATTACATTGCGTCACTTGCATTCGAGGTCATCTTTTTGCCCAAAATGCTGTTAGAAGGAGGCTTCGTGAGTTAAATTGCAGATCCGTTAGTTCATCATGCACTTTTGTCATTTTTGCCATGTTTAATCCGTGCATGATATGCCTGTGCCCCTTTGGGATGAATTGTTAAGCATTTTGTCTTCTTTCCAGAGGTGCCACCCGTGCATTTTTACGATGTGTGTGTTGTCTTGTGCAAGCTTGCGAAGAGAGGTACCTGAGATTGCTGATTTCAGGGACTTAGTGATTTTCACTAAGTCTGGGATATTTTAGTTCGTGATGCTATATGTTCAGCTTGTTGCCTAGTGATCCGTGCCTCTTTTGAGGATGATCAGTAAGGGAGTTTTGACATTTATGTTATGCTCTATCCATCCGTGTCTTTTTTTGCATATGTGGAGTGCTCTAGGTTGACTCAATCGAGCTCAACTTTTGCTTCGTTGTTAATCTGGGCAGATCGTCAACTTGTTTGCGATTTTGCCGATGCTACCGTTAGTGTTCCGTGCATGATATGCCTTTGTTCTTGCCATGTGTAGCTAGAATATTGTGCCTTCTTGCTGGTTATATGCTTGCCTTGCCATGACTTGCACCGTAGTGAGTGCATCGAGCTCGTTTACATGCCTTCGTGAGTTATAATTTCAGCATGTCTCAGTTTTCACTAAGTCTGAAAACTGATTGTGTTCGAGCTATGTTCGTGAGCTCGGTAGAGTATTTTTGTGAACCCTTTTGGCCCCAGGTCACTTTGGGTGTTTTGTTAAGCTTGTTGAGTAGCTCCATGCCATGTTCTTACTTGTCATGTTCAGGTTATCTATCATGTTGTTTTGCTGCTCCAAAGAGAGCATCGTGATCTGAAATTTCAGGCTAGTGTTAATTTCACTAAGTCTGGAATCTGTTTTGCATTTGCGTTTTTGCCATGCTTGTTTGAACCTCTTATTGGATGAATTTGCCTATGGCTCAGTGCTAGTGTTTTGTTAACCATCTTGTGTACATCACTGCCATGCATTTTGTTTTCATGTTTGGTGGCTGTAGCATGTTCATTTCGTTGCGTTTAGATGCCTACTTGCTGTAAATCGCAGACCGGTGTCATATCTTAAAACGCTTGCCATTTCCAAACCGTAACTCCGATTCCAATGATCTTTATATCGTTTTCAAGCGATTTCATCCCCTCTATCCAGTGGCACACTTGGTTTTCCAAGTTGAGGCCAGGTTCATGCATTTCCTGTCATATCTTGCATTTTGCATCCCGCATCGCATCCCGCATAGCATATCATCATTTCATCATATTGCTTGGTCTTGCACGTGGTTGATTGTATCCTTGTTGCTTGTTTGTATTGTTGGGTAGAGCCGGGAGACGAGTTCGCTACCGAGGAGCCCGTTGAGTTTGCTTGTGAGGATCCAGTCAGCTTTGACAACTGTGCAGGCAAGATGATCATACCCTCGAAATCACTACTATCTTTGCTATGCTAGTTTGCTCGCTCTTTTGCTTTGCCACTGCTACGATGCCTACCACTTGCTTGTCAGCCTCCCAATTGCATGATTTAACCTCTAACCTACCCTTGTCCTAGCAAACCGTTGATTGGCTATGTTACCGCTTTGCTCAGCCCCTCTTATAGCGTTGCTAGTTGCAGGTGAAGATTGGAGCCGTTCCTATTGGAACATCTTTTATTTGCTTGTTGGGATATCACTATATTGCTATGTTATCTTAATGCATCTATATACTTGGTAAAGGGTGGAAGGCTCGGCCTCTCGCCTAGTGTTTTATTCCACTCTTGCCGCCCTAGTTTCCGTCATATCGGTGTTATGTTCCCGGATTTTTGCGTTCCTTACGCGGTTGGGTTATAATGGGAACCCCTTGATATTTCGCCTTGATTAAAGCTTTTCCAGCAATGCCCAACCTTGGTTTTACCATTTGCCACCTAGCCTTTTCTTTTACTAGGGCGGCAAGAGTGGAACAAAACACTAGGCGAGAGGCCAAGCCTTCCACCCTTTACCAAGTATATAGATGCATTAAGATAACAAGGCAATATAATGATATCCCAACAAGTAAAATAATGTTCCAACAAGGAACGGTCTCCAATCTTCACTTGCAACTAGCAACGCTATAAGAGGGGCTGAGCAAAGCGGTAACATAGCCAATCAACGGTTTGCTACGACATGGTGGGTTAGAGTTTTGACATGGCAATTTGGGAGGCATGATAAGCAAGTGGTAGGCATCGTAGCATAGGCATAACAAAAGAGCGAGCATCTAGCATAGCAAAGATAGTAGTGATTTCGAGGGTATGATCATCTTGCCTGCAAAGTTGTCAGAGTTGACCGGATCCTCGAAAGCAAACTCAACGGCCTCCTCGTTAGCGAACTCATCTCCCGGCTCTACCCAAACAAGACAAACAAGCAACAAGGACGCAATCAACCACATGCAAACTCAAACAACATGATGTAAAGATGGTATGCTATGCGGGTTGCGATATGGGATGCATATGCAAGATTTGACAAGGAATGAATGAACCTGGCCTCAACATGGAAATCCAAGTGTTCCACTGGAAAGGTGAGATGAAATCGCTTGAAAACGATATAAAGATCACCGGAATCGGAGTTACGGTTTGGAAATGGCAAGCAATTCAAATATGACCACGTTCTGCGATTTACAGCAAGTAGTCACCTAAATGCAACAAGATGAACATGCTACAACACTCAAAGATGGAAACAAAATACATGGCAGGGATCCACTCATGATGCTTAACAAAAGACTAGCAGTGAGCTACGGCCAATTCATCCATTAACAGGTTCAAAAAGCATGGCAAAAATGCATTTGGTAAACAGATTTCAGACTTAGTGAAATTAACACTTGTCTGGAATTTCAGATCAGATAGCACTCTTTGGAGCATGAAAACTATATGATACAGGACCTGAACATGGCAGGGTAAAGCATGGCATGGAGCTACTCAAAGAGCTTAACAAAAGTCCCTCAGTGACCTTGAGCCAAAAGGGATCAGAAAATACATTTGCAAGCATGTGAACATGGCAAAAACATGGCAAATACATTTGCTGAAACAAATATCAAGTAGGCATGTTTACGAGCTCGATACACTCACTACAGAGGAATTCATGACAATCTAAGCATACACCCATCAATAATACACAAAATACAAGCTAGACATGGCAAGAACAATAACATAGCATGCACGGATCAACTACAACATCCTCGGCAAAATCGCTAACAAGTAGACAATCTGCCTAGATTCACGAAATAGCAAAAGTAGAGCTCGATTGACTCAAGCTAGGGTGCTCCACAATTGCCAACAAAGACATGGATGGATCGAGCACTGCAATATTAACAAAACATACTTACTGATCCTCCTAAAAAGAGGCATGGATCACTAGGAAACAACATGAACATATGGCATAATGAGATAAACAGTCCAAGGACTTAGTGGAAATGCTAAGTCCCTGAAATCAGCATTAACGAATGCTCCACTTTGCAAGCTTGTGCTAGTCACCACACACATCACAAAAATAAATGGGTTGCACCTCTGGATAGATGGCAAAACATATAACAAATCACATGTAGAGCTCATGGGCATATCATGCACACATTAATCATGGCAAAAATGACAAATATCTAATTGGAGCAGCAGATCTGACAATTATCTCAAATAGCATTCTTCTAACAGCATTTCGGGCATCAAGATGAACTCAAATGAAAATGATGCAATGAGATGAAATGATTTGCTCTCTGAGACGAACATGTTGATATGCTATATGCCCAAAACGGACGTACGGATGCAAAGTTACAATGCGATGAACATAGTCAAAAATATTAGGGTTTCGGACAAAAAAAGTGAACCGAGGCAAGATCCGGATCCAGATCTGGCCGGGCGCGGTTTACAAGGTTGGCCGGCAACTGTTCACTGGCGACGGGGCGCGGTGGCCGGAGCGGCTAGCGGCCGGAGGAGCTCGCCGGAGCCGGATCCGGGCGAGGGGAGGCGAGGTCGAGGCGGCGGCGGGTCGGCAAGGCCTCGGGGAGGCGGCGGCCGGCGTCGTCGGGGAGCTGCAGGGCGGCGGTGCCGCCCGGAGCGGCGAGGTCGGCAATGGCGCGCGGCGGCGCCGGGCGCGGGGACGGAGGAGGGCGCGGGGCGACGCAGTCGATGGGCCCGGGAGGGCCTCCCGCGGGTCTGGGGGCCTCGAGCCGCGGCGGCGATGTGGGGCTCGCCCGGCCATGTGGCCATCGCGGGTTGGCGGCTGCGGAATGTTTGGTGCGGCCCGGACGTTGTCCGGCCGCGCGGATGGAGCGGGGCTAGGGTTTGGAAGAGGGGATCCGGGATTTTTGGAGGGGGTGTATTTATAGGCATAGAGGGAGCTAGGAGTGTCCAAATGAGATGCGGTTTTCGTCCACGCGATCGTGATCGAACGCTCTAGATGATGGAGAGGGTTTTGGTGGGTTTTGGGCCAACTTGGAGGGGTGTTGGGCTGCAACACACACGAGGCCTTTTCGGTCCCTCGGTTAACCGTTGGAGTATCAAACGAAGTCCAAATTGTACGAAACTTGACAGGCGGTCTACCGGTAGTAAACCAAGGCCGCTTGGCAAGTCTCGGTCCAATCCAGAAATGTTTAATCCCCACACATGAAAGAAAGGTAGAAATGACCACTAGAGGAGAACGAAGCGCCGGAATGCAAAACGGACAACGGGGAAAATGCTCGAATACATGAGATGAACACGTGTGCAAATGCAATGCACATGATGACATGATATGAGATGCATGAAAATGACAACAACACATGGAGACAAAAACCTGAACCCGAGAAAATAAAATAACTTAACACCGGAAACGGCAAGATTTGGATTACATATTGGGTAAATCATATCCGGGGTGTTACGACATGCCAGAAAGCTCCTCCGGCTAGAGCAAGAAATCCAGAGCTGCGTCGCCAGAGACCAAGAAGTTGTCCGTCAAGGTGGATGACACGGGATGGGCTTTCACCATAAGCTCCACCCTCGACGGCAAATAGGAAAGCACGCTCATCACTTTCCTGTGGGAGAATGTCGATGTGTTTGCATGGCAAGCATCCGACATCCCCGGCGTTCCTAGGCAAGTGATTGAGCACCATCTTGCTGTCTGTCCCCATGCGCAACCCGTCAAGCAGAAGGTCAGGAAACAAGCTTTGGAACAGCAAGAGTTCATCACAAAGGAGATCAAAAATTTGGAAGCGGAAGGCTTGGTAAGAGGAGTGCTCCACCCAACGTGGTTGGCCAATCCGGTAGTGGTGCACAAGGTGAACGGGAAGTGGAGGCTGTGTATTGATTACACAGACATCAATAAGGCTTGTCCTAAGGATGCCTTCCCATTGCCGCGCATTGAACAGATTCTTGACTCCACGGCCGGGTGTGATCTGTTATCATTCCTCGGCGCCTACTCGGGCTACCACCAGATCTTCATGGCAAACGAAGACGAAGAGAAGACAGCATTCATCACCCCATGTGGTACGTATTTCTTTTTGCAGATGCCTTTCGGGCTGAAGAGTGCTAGCTCGACATTTTCAAGGGAGGTCCAAATTGGTTTTGATCCCCAGCTACATAGAAATATGGAAGCTTATATGGATGACATAGTGGTCAAAACCAAGGACAAGGCAACCATTATACAAGACTTAGAAGAGACGTTTGCCAACCTACGCAAGATCAACCTGAAGCTAAACCCTGAGAAGTGTGTCTTCGGCGTTCCATCCAGAAAACTTCTCGAGTTCTTTGTGTCGCAGTGTGGGATCGAGTCAAACGCGGACAAAATCAAGGCTATCGAGCAGATTGAGGCACCCAAGTGGATCAAGGATGTGCGTCGGCTCACTTGCTGCGTTGCCGCCATGAGCAAATTCATCTCCAAGTCCGCTGAGCGTGCCCTTCCCTTTTTCAAGATCTTTAATAAGGCGGGCCCAATGGAGTGGACCCTAGAGGCCGAGGCAGCATTGCAGGATCTGAAGAAATACCTTTCCTCAACACCAATACTGGTTGCGCCTAAACCACAAGAGCCGTTGCTGCTGTATCTGGCAGCGATGAATCAAGTGGTCAGTGCCACGCTAGTGGTGCAGAGGGAGTTCGGTAAAGAGGCAGTGGCGACGGCGGAACTGGCGTATGGCAAGACAGAAGTTCCCCCGGCAGGGCCCGATGCCGGAAAGGCAAGGCCCCTGGTGGAGTATGACACCATTGGGACAGGCCCCATGCAATCAAAAGAGGTGGTGCAGAAGAAGGAGATGATGCAGCACCCGGTTTACTTTGTCAGCTCCCTCCTACAGGGGGCTAGGTCAAGGTACTCTAGTGCAGAAATTGCTCTTCGGCCTTCTTATGGCCTCGAGGAAGCTGCGTCACTACTTCCAAGCACACGAAATCACCGTCGTCACCCGCCTCCCGTTACAACGGATACTGCACAACCCAGATGCAACCGAAAGGATTGTGGAGTGGGCCTTTGAGCTTTCGAGCTTTGGTTCGAAGTCTTAGTGCACTTCAGCAATCCAGAGCAGAGTCTTGGCAGAGTTGATTGCAGAATGGATCTCAACGCCTGACGAGGAAATCCAGGAGACTGCCCTCCCCGGCAAGGAAGCAAGTCACAACAAGGCGCCGGTGCTGGTGTTCTGCTCGTCGCACCCACCTGAGAGCACCTCAAGTATGTAATCCAGATGCATTTTCCCAGGGAGATGTCCACCAACAACACTACTGAGTACGAGGGGTTGCTTGCTAGCCTCAGGATCGCAGCGGACCTCGGGGTCAAGAAGCTCATCGTTAGAGGTGATTCGCAGCTTTTCGTCAAATAATTTAACAAAGATTATCAAAGCCCGTTGATGGAGGCCTACATAGATGAGGTGAGGAAGCTGGAGGAGTGCTTTGATGGTATACAAGCGGAGCACGTTCCCTGGGCAGAGAACGTCATCGCCGATTACCTATCGAAGCGCGCTGCATTCAAGTTACCTATGGAACTAGCTACCTTTTTGCTTCAGTTAACTCAACCATCCGTCGAACCATCAACGGAACAAAACAAAAGGAGGAAATCAGGCCCAGCAAGTACTTTCCCGCTGAGCCCCCAGGGGCCGCCGGTAAGGGTGTTTCCGCGGATTCTGAGCCTGCCAAGGAGCGACTGATTCTGGCGGGCCGTCAAGCCCTGGCTGTAGAGATGGTCACTCCCATGGCAGAAGAAATGCAATTGGTCCTTGTCGTCGAGCCCCAGGCTCCGGCATGGGCACAACATACCGTCCGATTCCTTCAATTAGGGGAGCTTCCTGAGGAGCAGGAAGAAGCAGAGAAAGTAGCCCGTCGGTCTGCTATCAGTTCGTCGATGACGTCATGTACAGAAAGAGACCGAACGGTGTGAAATTGAAGTGCATTCCCCAGGAGGAAGGACTGGAGCTGTTGGCAGAGATACACGGAGGCATATGTGGCTCCCATATAGGGTCGAGGGCCCTTGCCGGCAAGGCATTCCGGCAAGGTTTCTTCTGGCCCACTGTCCTCCAGGATGCAACGGCACTAGTAACCAAGTGTGAAGCATGTCAGTTCCATTAAAAGAAGCTTCATCAACTAGCTCAAGCCCTTCAAACAATTCCTCTTTCGTGGCCATTCTCGGCCTGGGGGCTCAACATCCTGGGCCCTTTCCGCCACGCTGTCGGGGGCTTTGAGTACTTGTATGTTGCGATAGACAAGTTCACAAAGTGGCCAGAGGTGGAAGCAGTGCGGAAGGTGACAGCATAGTCAGCCGTCAAGTTCTTCAAGGGGCTAGTGTGCTGTTTTGGTCTGCCAAACAGAGTCATCACCGACAACGGCACACAGTTCACAAGTCACACCTTCATGCAATACACCCAAGACCTCGGTAGCAGGGTTTGTTTCACTTCCGTGGCACACCCACGGAGCAACGTCCAGGTGGAGAGGGAAAATGCTGAAGTGTTGTGAGGCCTAAGGAGAAAGACTTTTGATAGGCTGCACAAGAGTGGAAGGCGCTGGATTCATGAGTTGTCGGCGGTTCTTTGGTCGATCAAAACGACGCCAAATCGAGCCATCGTCCAGACACCCCTTGCCCTGGTATACGGGGCAGAAGTAGTTCTCCCCACGGAACTCATATACAGGTCACCTCGAGTCCTCGCTTACGATGAGCTTGAGAAAGAGCGATTGCGGCAAGATGACGCAATGCTCCTCAAGGAAGATCATCTTCGGGCGGCTATGAGAGAAGCATGCAACCAGCAAGCCTTGTGCCGCTACCATAGCCGCAAGGTTCATGCCCGAAGCTTTGAGGAAGGCGACCTTGTTATTCGGCGCGTTCAGTCGGCCAAGAATTCCAACAAGTTGACGCCAAAGTGGGAAGGCCCTTATCGGGTAATACAAGTCCCCAGGCCTGGCGCAGTCCTCCTGGAGACCGAAGATGCTGTTCCAATGAGCAACTCCTGGAACATTGAACATCTTCGCAAGTTTTACCAATGAGGCGCAGTTGCCGAGCCCCCCGGCAAACTACCTTTTGTACAAGCCTTGTCAGCGAGGCATGTAACACTCTGTACAAAGCTAGGCGCAGACCGTGAGCATAAATAAATAAAGCGCTGGCGGCCTAAGTTTTAGCATGCATGCTAGGTTAAGTCTCTCCCTCGGTTAGGGTTGATAGTGCATAGCAGCGACTAACCCCTAGCCTAGAGGTCGAGTATGCGTTCTTCTGTCTTCTTTGGTTCGCAGGGGACGTGGACACTTCTGATGAGCCACTTGGGAGAAAGAAAACGAACCGGCGCTCCTGCCCCGGCAAGCCAAGACTGCCGGGGGCTGAAAACACAATGATCTAACCACGGCCAGCCAAAGTTGCCGAGGGCTGCGGATTCAGATAAGTCCTTCATCCCCTATTATGCATTTCCATACGGAACTGGGACAAATGAAACCTCGTTTTGCTCCACGACCACCGTGCTCCCCCTTCTTCTTGTACCCAAGTCCCTAGGACAGAACTGGGTCGTAGACGCGGTGGAGAGGAAATAAACGAAGGGCCTACCTCTACTTCTCCCCTGCCTCCGCTAAAAGCGTGAGAAGGGTCGGCTGAAGTTGGGTGATGGCAAGGCTTGTTGCCGGGCGACAATGTTTATCTTAAAAATAACAAGGATTCGTTCCTTAGCGCGGGCCACGCTCACGCACAGAGAACCCGGCAACCAGGCGCCTCTGTGGTGGCATGCAAATCTTCGTCAAGATCATAAACATATGAGATCAGATGAGGACCAGAAGATGGCGACCCTCGGCTGAATCCTAGCCGAGGGAATCCACAAGGCCCCCGGCAAGACCCTTGCCGGGGAAGACAACATACACCATGGCAGTACCCTTGTCGGGCCCCTGGCAAGACCCTTGCCGAGGGCATCAGCAAGGCCACTGCCAGGCTCGCACCAGCCAAGACTCCACCACCATCCCCAAGCAGCTGCTAGCTCAACTAGCTGGGCAGGCACTTGCGTGGTGATCAGCGGCCTTTACACCAACCCAGCAAGCACCTGCGTGGCGGCATGTGACCCTTAATGAAGGCTCCATCACCGCACCAGCCCAGCAGCCAGCCAACGTGGCGCCACGATGCCTCATCAGCTCGGACGCGTGTCAAGGCCAGGCGAGGCGGCGACAGCTGGGACGTTCTTCCCTGGCGTCCCCGATAAAGCAAGGAGGGCACGTCGGGAGCGCATTAAATGTGTTTGTCCGACGGTCCCAAAGTATAGGCTTGTTGACTGTAGACCTTTTGCACCTCCTGTGTGCCACTATGGCAACCCCTTTTTCCTATAAAAGGAGGTCCGAGGCGACCAGGAGAGGGATTCGGCTCTTTTGGGGAAAGTTGCACCCCATAGCTAGCTCAAGAACACAAGAACACTCAAATACATCCAACAAAGCAGGACTAGGGTATTACGCATCTTCGCAGCCCGAACCTGGGTAAACGATCTTTGTGCTTCCTGTCAAACCCGATCTTTGCACAACCTCATGCTCGCCAACCGTAGAAGGGATCCCAGTGACCCCATAGGTGTCGTTTCCACCGACAAGCAGGCGAGCTCCCGAGGATGGGCCATAAGCAGGGGCGCCCGAGAGGGGTGCTGGGGGGAGCTCCTCCTCAGGCGATGCTGGTCCCACGGTGGATGGGGCTGCCGACGGTTTGAAGAGCCGCTCCTCAAAGACGCCAGGCTCCTGCGTTAGGCGCTGAGATGCCCTCTTGGCGATGTCGTCTGCATCCTTGTTTGTGCCATGCGACACATGCTTCAATTCCAGGCCCAAGAATTGTTTCTCAATTTTGCGTACCTCCTCAAGGTATGCCTCCATGTGCTCGTCCTTTGGCTTGTATGCTTTCTTGGAGAAGTTGACGAGGAGCTGGGAGTCACCCTTGATGGTGAGGCGCCTCACTCCCAAAGCTGCCGCAGCCTGGAGTTCGGCGATCAGGCCTTCGTACTCCGCGATGTTGTTGGAGACCTTCTCGCCCTACTAGAAGTAGAGCTGCAGGGCGTAGTAGAGCTTGTCATGGGTGGGTGAGATGAGCACGGCTCCAGCCCTCGCGCCCTGATGCGCGTATGCGCTGTCGAAGTACATGACCCATCCATCTGGTGCCTTGTATCCAGGAAGGAGAGAACTATCCTCGCACACCTCACGGCTGGGGATGTCAGTCCATTCTGCCATGAAATCTGCAAGGGTTGCGCCCTTAATGACCCTGGTTGTGCTGAATTCCAGCTGGAACGCTTACAGCTCGATGTTCCACTTTGCGACCCTTCCCGCGGTGTTGGGGCTCCGGAGGACCCTTTCTAGTGGGTAAGCTGAGACAACCTTAATGGCTGGCCTTGGAAGTAATGACGCAGCTTGTCATGGGTGGGCAAGATGAGCATGGCTCCAGCCCCACGCCCTGACGCGCGAATGCGCTGTCGAAGTACATGACCCATCCATCTGGTGCCTCATCTCCAGGCAGGAGAGATCGATTCTCGCACACCTCACGACCGGGTACGTCAGTCCATTCTGCCATGAAATATGCGAGGGTCATGCCCTTAATGACTCTGGTGGTGCTGAATTCTAGCTGAAATGCTTGCAGCTCGATGTTCCACTTTGCGACCCTTCCCACGGCGTTAGTGCTCCGAAGGACCCTCTCCAGTGGGTAAGCTGAGCCAACCTTGATGGGGTGGCCTTGGAAGTAGTGACGCAGCTTTTCGGAGGCAACGAGTAGCGCGAGCAAGAGTTTTGGCGGCATGGGGTAGTGTGCTCATGCATCACATAGCACCATGCTGACGAAGTGCACCGGGTGCTCAACGAAGGTGGGAGCATCAGCGGGGTCTTGTCCCTTGTGGGGCTAAGGGCCCTCAAAAGCATTGTTGTCTGTCAGGGCAGCAGCGGCCTCCGGGGCGCGGTCTTCGGGAGTCGTTCCGTGGGAAGGATTGGCCGAGCTTCCAGGGGTGTTGTTGGCTAGAGCGGCGGCCGGGGCCTCAGGAGCGCCATCCTGAGACCGCGGCGCCTCATCCGGGGACGAGGTGCTTCATTGCAAGCCCTTGGTCTGGCGCTCCTCACGCACCGCCACCAGCGCCGCGCTGGTAGAGTGGGGCGTGGCGGCTAGGTAGAGTACCAGGGGCTCAAGGGGACAGGGTGCTACAATCACCGACAGGCTGGGGAGGTACCTCTTGAGGTCTTGGAATGCGACATCACCCTCCGGAGTCCACTCGAATTGTCCTTTCTTTTTCATCAACTTGTTGAACGGGAGGGCGCGTTCCCGTGCTACCTCTTGAGCACTGCGTTGATTTTCCCCGAAGAGGAGGGGATGATGCAGCAAAGTAGCCTAAGTATTTCCCTCAGTTTTTGAGAACCTAGGTATCAATCCAGTAGGAGGATACGCGCGAGTCCCTCGTACCTACACAAAACAAATAAATCCTCGCAACCAACGCGAATAGGGGTTGTCAATCCGTACACGGCCACTTACGAGAGTGAGATCTGATAGATATGATAAGATAATATTTTTGGTATTTTTGTGATAAAGATGCAAAGTAAAATAAAGGCAAAGTAAAAAGCAAAGGAAATAACTAAGTAGTAGGAGGTTAATATGATAAAGAAAGACCCGGGGGCCATAGGTTTCACTAGTGGCTTCTCTCGAGAGCATAAGTATTCTACGGTGGGTGAACAAATTACTGTTGAGCAATTGACAGAATTGAGCATAGTTATGAGAATATCTAGGTATGATCATGTATATAGGCATCACGTCCGAGACAAGTAGACCGACTCCTGCCTGCATCTACTACTATTACTCCACTCATCGACCGCTATCCAACATGCATCTAGAGTATTAAGTTAAAAACAGAGTAACACCTTAAGCAAGATGACATGATATAGAGGGATAAACTCATGCAATCTGATGAAAACCCCATCTTTTTATCCTCGATGGCAACAATACAATACGTGCCTTGCTGCCCCTACTGTCACTGGGAAAGGACACCGCAAGATTGAACCCAAAGCTAAGCACTTCTCCCATTGCAAGAAAGATCAATCTAGTAGGCCAAACCAAACTGATAATTCAAAGAGACTTGCAAAGATAACCAATCATACATAAAAGAATTCAGAGAAGATTCAAATATTATTCATAGATAGACTTGATCATAAACCCATAATTCATCGATCTCAACAAACACACCGCAAAAAGAAGATTACATCGAATAGTTATCCACAAGTGTAACACCCTCGATGCGACTATAGCTCCCACGTGTCGAGGCATGACTTAGAGACATAATCGCATTGAAGGCATATGTCGCAAGTTAGGCAATCTTCACAACATCCCATGTAATATGATAATAAAAGGGGAGATAACATAGTTGGCTTACACTCGCCACGTCAATCAAGTACATAAATAACATTACATCATCCAAAACACTCATGGCCCGACTACGGCGCCAAAATAAAGAGAACCCAACATGCGACAACGATCCCAATCACCCCCAACTGGGCACCACTACTGATCATCAAGAAAGGAAGCGTAGTATCGTTGAGAGACTTCATCGAACTCCCACTTGAGCTCAAACGCGTCTCCTGGAGCGGAATCATCGGGCCCTGCATCTGGTGTAATAGTAATCTGTGAGCCACAGGGACTCAGCAATCTCGCACCCTCGCGATCAAGACTATTTAAGCTTATAGGTATGGCAAGGTAAAATATGAGTGGAGCTGCAGCAAGCGGCTAGCAAATATGGTGGCTAACTTATTCGCAAAAGAGAGCGAGAAGAGGGGCAAAGAACGAGCGAGAAACTAGAGAATAACCTACGCAAACATTACTCCAACACCGTGTCCACTTCCCGGACTCCGCCGAGAAGAGGCCATCACGGTAACACACTCAGTTGATTCATTTTAATTAATTAAGGTTCAAGTTATCTACAACCGGACATTAACAAATTCCCATCTGCCCATAACCGCGGGCATGGCTTTCGAAAGTTCAATCCCTGCAGGGGAGTCCCAACTTACCCCATGACAAGCTCTCACGGTCAACGAAGGAATAGACCTCCTCCCAAGATGTTCCGATCAGACTCGGTATCTCGGTAACTCAAGACACTTCGACAGGTTAAAATAAGACCAGCAACACCGCCCGAATGTGCCGACAAATCCCGATAGGAGCTTCACATATCTCGTTCTCAGGGCACACTCAGATGAGACTAGCTACAAGTAAAACCAACCCTCCAGTTTCCCCGAGGTGGCCTCGCAGGCAGCTCAGTTCGGACCAACACTCAGAGGGAGCACTGGCCCGGGGGGGTTAAAATAAGATGACCCTTGGGCTCCGGTAACCCAAGGGAAAAAGAGGCTAGGTGGCGAATGGTAAAACCAAGGTTGGGCATTGCTGGAAAAGCTTTAATCAAGGCGAACTATCAAGGGGTTCCCATTATAACCCAACCGCGTAAGGAACGCAAATCCGGGAACATAACAACGATATGACGGAAACTAGGGCGGCAAGAGTGGAACAAAACACTAGGCGAGAGGCCGAGCCTTCCACCCTTTACCAAGTATATAGATGCATTAAGATAACACGGCAATATAATGATATCCCAACAAGTAAATAAAAGATGTTCCAACAAGGAACGACCTCCAATCTTCACCAGCAACTAGCAACGCTATAAGAGGGGCTGAGCAAAGCGGTAACATAGCCAATCAACGGTTTGCTAGGACAATGGTGGATTAGAGGTTTGACATGGCAATTTGGTAGGCTATCAAGCAAGTGGTAGGCATCGTAGCAATGGCATAGCAAAAGAGCGAGCAAACTAGCATAGCAAAGATAGTAGTGATTTCGAGGGTATGATCATCTTGCCTGCACAGTTGTCAGAGCTGGCTGGATCCTCAAAAGCAAACTCAACGGGCTCCTCGTTAGCGAACTCGTCTCCCGGCTCTACCCAAACAAGACAAACAAGCAACAAGGATACAATCAACAACGTGCAAGCTCAAACAACACGATGCAATGATGGTATGCTATGCGGGATGCGATGCGGGATGCAAAATGCAAGATATGACAGGAAATGCATGAACCTGGCCTCAACGTGGAAAACCAAGTGTGCCACTGGAAAGATGAGATGAAATCGCTTGAAAACGATATAAAGGACGCCGGAATCGGAGTTACGGTTTGGAAATGGCAAGCGATTCAAAAATGACACCGGTCTGCAATTTACAGCAAGTACGCAACTAAATGCAATGAAATTAACATGCTACAGCACCCAAACATGACAACAAAATACATGGCAGGGATGCACACAAGATGCTTAACAAAAGTCTAGCATTGAGCTACGGCCGAATCATCCATTAACAGGTTCAAACAAGCATGGCAAAAACGCAAATGGTAAAACAGATCTCAGACTTCGTGAAATTAACACTTGTCTGGAATTTCAGATCATATAGCCCTCTTCGGAGCAGCAAAACAACATGCTACAGGACCTGAACATGACAAAGAAAGACATGGCATGGAGCTACTCAACAAGCTTAACAAAAGTCCCTTAGTGACCTTGAGCCAAAAGAGATCACAAAATATACTAACAAGCACACGAACATAGCAAAAACATAATCAGTTTTCAGACTTCGTGAAAACTGGGACATGCTGAAACATAACTCACGAAGGCATGTTTACGAGCTCGATGCACTCACTACGGTGCAAGTCATGGCAAGACAAGCATACATCCCTTAAGAAGGCACAAAATAAAAGCTAGACATGGCAAGAACAATGGCATAGCATGCACGGATCAACTACAATGACATCGGCAAAATCGCAAACAAGTTGACGATCTGCCCAGATTCGCAATGGAGCAAAAGTAGAGCTCGACTGACTCAAGCTATGCTGCTCCATAAATGCAAACAAAGATATGGATGGATAGAGCATAACAAGATTAACAAAACTCCTTTATTGATCCTCCTCAAAAGAGGCACGGATCACTAGGAAACAACAAGAACATATGGCATCATGAACTAAATAATCCCAGACTTAGTGAAAACTACTAAGTCCCTGAAAACAGATTTACCGGGTGCCTCACGTTGCAAGCTTGCACAAGTCACCACACACATCCTAAACATATGAAGGACTCACAGGCATATCATGCACACAATAATCATGGCAAAAATGACAAAAGTGTAAGATGAACTAGCAGATCTGACAAATAACTCATGAAGCCTCCTTCTAACAGCATTTCGGGCATCAAGATGGACTCAAATGAAAATGATGCAATGGAATGAAATGATGTACTCATCGAGACGAACATTTTGATATGCTATATGCCCAAATCGGAGCTACTGATGCGGAGATATCACAGGTCAAAGTTTGCATAAAAAATTAGGGTTCGGAGGGAAAAAGTCAACCGTCGAATTTTCCAGATCTGGATCTGCACGGTTATCAGAGTTCGCCGGAGGGAGCACTGTTCACCGCCGGAGATGGCGTCGGCCGGAGTTGGACGGCAAGGCGGCCGGAGAGAGGGAGGCCGGCTCGGGCGGCGAGGGTGCCGGGGAGAGGAGGAGATCCGAAAACGGGGTGGTCTATTTATAGGCATAAGTGGAGCTAGGAGAGTCCAAATGAGGTGCGGTTTTCGGCCACGCGATCGTGATCGAACGCTCTAAGACATGGAGTAGAGTTTGGTGGGTTTTGGGCCAAATTGGAGGGGTGTTGGGCTGCAACACACACGAGGCCTTTTCGGTCCCTCGGTTAACCGTTGGAGTATCAAACGAAGTCCAAATGATACGAAACTTGACAGGCGGTCTACCGGTAGTAAAACCAAGGCCGCTTGGCAAGTCTCGGTCCAATCCGGAAATGTTTAATCCCCACACACGAAAGAAAGCTGGAAATGACCACCGGAGGAGAACGAAGCGCCGGAACGCAAAACAGACAACGGGAAAAATGCTCGAATGCATGAGACGAACACGTATGCAAATGCAATGCACATGATGACATGATATGAGATGCATGACAACGATAACAACACACGGAGAGAAAGACCCGAACCCGAGGAAATAAATATAACTTAACGCCGGAAACGGCAAGAGTCAGAGTACAAATTGGGGAAGTTACATCCGGGGTGTTACAACAAGAGAGGGGGAGAACATTGTATTGAGATCCAAAAAGAGAGAAGAAGCCATCTAGCTAAAAACTATGGACCCGTAGGTCTGAGGTAAACTACTCACACTTCATCGGAGAGGCTATGGTGATGATGTAGAAGCCCTCCGTGATCGATGCCCCCTCTGGCGGAGCTCCGGAACTGGCCCCAAGATGGGATCTCGTGGATACAGAAAGTTGCGGCGGTGGAATTAGGTTTTTGGCTCCGTATCTGATCATTTGGGGGTACGTGGGTATATATAGGAGGAAGGAGTACCTCGTGGCCTCCTCTTTTTTGTCTTGACGTAGGGTCCAAGTCTCCCGGTCCTTGTTTGTTGAGAAAATCATGTTCACAAGGGTTTCATTCCGTTTGGACTCCGTTTGATATTCCTTTTCTTCGAAACCCTAAAACAGGCAAAAAACAACAATTCTGGGCTGGGCCTCCTGTTAATACGTTAGTCCCAAAAATAATATAAAAGTGTATAATAAAGCCCAATAATGTCCAAAATAGTAGATAATATAGCATGGAGCAATCAAAAATTATAGATACGTCGGAGACGTATCAAGCATCCCCAAGCTTAATTCCTGCTCGTCCTCGAGTAGGTAAATGATAAAAACAGAATTTTTGATGCAGAGTGCTACTTGGCATAATTTTAATGTAATTCTTCTTAATTGTGGTATGAATATTCAGATCTGAAAGATTCAAGACAAAAATTTAATATTGACATAAAAATAATAATACTTCAAGCATACTAACAAAGCAATTACGTCTTCTCAAAATAACATGGCCAAAGAAAGTTATCCCTACAAAATCATATAGTCTGGCTATGCTCCATCTTCACCACACAAAATATTAAAATCATGCACAACCCCGATGACAAGCCAAGCAATTGTTTCATACTTTTGACATTCTCAAAACTTTTTCAATTTTCACGCAATACATGAGCGTGAGCCATGGACATAGCAGTATAGGTGGAATAGAACGGTGGTTGTGGAGAAGACAAAAAAAGGGAAGATAGTCTCAAATCAACTAGGAATATCAACGGGCTATGGAGATTGTAAGTGCATCTAGTGGCCCTAAGTGATTTTGGTGTATTGAAGACTTATAGGTTAAGGGACTAATGCGTTTGTGAGTGTACACATGCCTATGAGGAGTTTGATATTTACAGAGAAAGTCGACCCCTAAAAATGAAGTTCTTCAACTCAAGACTTTGGATTTCTAAAGACTTTCTGAAGACTTTGAAAGTGAAGAAATTGGTGTGACCTTGAAGACTTGGTATTCATTCGATGAACGTGAAGCATGAAGACTTTTGTTTTCGTAGTTTCATTTTCTCTTTCTTAAGTCATAGGAAACACCGTACTGTTAAAGGGGGTCGAGGAAATACTAAGGAAAAATTTCCATGTGATGCTCAACTCAAAATCCTACACCTGCCAATCCCTTCGAGTGAAGCCATTGGAAATCTCATATAGTCCAGTCATATTCTTCAGTGACAGAGACAAAGTTCTTCTGGTCTCCGAGGAATTTGTTCTGACTGAGGATTTAGGAATTCGCCAGTGCGGATTACGTACACAGTGAGGAACATGATAGCCCTGAGGATTTTGCTACTCAAAATTCCGACTGTTGCTGTGCTATGAGCCAGCTGTCCCAAAATATCTATCCACCTAACGGTCATATCATTGAAGGGCATTTATGTCTTATCATGTCGGGCTGCTCCCTAGGCTATAAATAGCCGCCCCTATAACCACTAGCTGGTTGGCTGCTCCGAGAGAAACTGACACTTGTCATTTGAGAGCAACCCGTCCTCCGAGGACTTTGAGCGAAAATCATCAAGTGAGGAAAACCCAAACCCAAACACCTACAAAACCCAAGTGATTGAGCATCACTAAAGATATTGATCCTGCGTGGATCCGACACTTGTTACCTTTGAAGACTGTGCTTCTTCTAGACGGTTAGGCGTCATGGTCTACAGCATCCAAGAGGAATTGTTGATCGCTGAGTGACCAAGTTTGTGAAGGTTCGGAAGTCACCTGAAGACTTACCACGAGTGATTGGGCGAGGTCTGTGTGACCTTAGCTCAAGGGGAATACGGTAAGGACTGAGTGTCCTGAGCTGCGTGTTCAGAGACTGGGTGTCCGGGACTGTGTGTCCTTAGGTTTAAATACCTAGCCGCCCTAACCAGACGTACAACTGAGACAACAGTTAGAACTGGTCTACCAAATCATTGTCTCCACCAAGCTTACTGGTTCTATTTCCTCAACTCTTTCATTTCCTCATAACTGTGTTGTGTACTCGTTCATATCTATGCTTGAAGACTTTGACTGAACATATTCTCAATTTTCTCAGTTCAATTTCTTCAGTCTGTTTGTGTTCATCCTGTGTTATCCTGTGCTTAGGCTTCCTGTACTATGTGCTTGTCTTCATTTCATCATGATGACTATGCTTATGTTCTGTTATGTTTACTTTTGAGTACTTATTCCACTGCTAGCAGTTCTTCGCCAAGGAATTTCCTCACCTGCAAATTCCTCAGTGAAGAATTCATAAAAATCGCCTATTCACCCCCCCTCTAGTGGATATAACGCACTTTCAGAGATGCCCATCAATAGATATCAATGTGATTGAGTAGGTATTGCCATGCAATGGATGCACTAGAGCTATAAGTATATGAAAGCTCAAAAAGAAACTAAGTGGGTGTGCATCCAACTTGCTTGCTCATGAAGACCTAGGGCATTTTGAGGAAGCCCATCATTGGAATATACAAGCCAAGTTCTATAATGAAAAATTCCCACTAGTATATGAAAAGTGATAACATGAGAGACTCTCTACTATGAATATCATGGTGCTACTTTGAAGCACAAGTGTGGTAAATGGATAGTAACATTGTCCCTTCTCTCTTTTTCTCTCATTTTTTATTTCGGCCTTTTCTCTATTTTTATGGCCTCTTTTTTTTCATCCGGAGTCTCATCCCGACTTGTGGGGGAACCATAGTATCCATCATCCTTTCCTCACTGGGACAATGCTCTAATAATGATGATCATCACACTTTTATTTTTCTTACAACTCAACAATTACAACTCGATACTTAGAACAAAATATGACTCTATATGAATGCCTACGGCGGTGTACCGGGATATGCAATGAATCAAGAGTGACATGTATGAAAGACTTATGAATGGTGGCTTTGCCACAAATACGATGTCAACTACATGATCATGCTAAGCAATATGACAATGATGGAGTGTGTCATAATAAACGGAACGGTGGAAAGTTTCATGGCAATATATCTCGGAATGGCTATGGAAATGCCATAATAGGTAGGTATGGTGGCTGTTTTGAGGAAGGTATATGGTGGGTGTATGATACCGGCGAAAGGTGCGCGGTATTAGAGAGGCTAGCAAAGGTGGAAGGGTGAGAAAAGTGCGTATAATCCATCGACTCAACATTAGTCATAAAGAACTCATATACTTATTGCAAAAATCTAAAAGTTATCAAAGCAAAGTATTACGTGCATGCTCCTAGGGGGATAGATTGGTAGGAAAAGACCATCGCCCGTCCCCGATCGCCACTCATAAGGAAGACAATCAAAAAATAAATCATGCTCCGACTTCATCACATACCGGTTCACCATACGTGCATGCTACGGGAATCACAAACTTTAACACAAGTATTTCTCAAATTCACAACTACTCAACTAGCACAACTTTAATATCACCATCTTCATATCTCAAAACAATTATCAAGCATCGAACTTCTCATAGTATTCAACACACTCATACGAAAGTTTTATTATTAATCTTGTATACCAAGCATATTAGGATTTTAAGAAAATTACCATGCTATTTAAGACGCTCAAAATAATCTAAGTGAAGCATGAGAGATCACTAGTTTCTATAAAACAAATCCACCACCGTGCTCTAAAAGATATAAGTGAAGCACTAGAGCAAAACTATATAACTCAAAAGATATAAGCGAAGCACATAGAGTATTCTAACAAATGTCAAATCATGTGTGGCTTTCTCAAAAGGTGTTTACAGCAAGGATGATTGTGGTAAACTAAAAAATAAAGACTTAAATCATATAAGACGCTCCAAGAAAAACACATATCATGTGGCGAATAAAAATATAGCTCCAAGTAAAGTTACCGATAGAAGTAGACAAAAGAGGGGATGCCTTCCGGGGCATCCCCAAGCTTTGGATTTTAGGTGTTCTTAGATTATCTTGGGGGTTCCATGGGCATCCCCAATCTTAGGCTCTTTCCACTCCTTGTTCCATAATCCATCAAATCTTTACCCAAAACTTGAAAACTTCACAACACAAAACTTAAAGTAGAAAATCTCGTGAGCTCCGTTAGCGAAAGAAAATAAAAGACCACTTCAAGGTACTGCAATGAACTCATTCTTTATTTATATTGGTGTTATGACTACTGTATTCCAACTTCTCTATGGTTTATAAACTATTTTACTAGCCATAGATTCATCAAAATAAGCAAACAACACACAAAAACAGAATCTATCAAAAATAGAACAGTCTGTAGTAATCTGTAGCTAGTGCAAGATCTGGAACCCCAAAAATTCTAAAATAAATTTCTGGACGTGAGGAATTTATCTATTAATCATCTGAAAAAATAATTAACTAAATATCACTTTTCAAATAAAAATGGCAGTAATTCTCGTGAGCGCTAAAGTTTCTGTTTTTTGCAGCAAGTGTAACAAGACTTTCCCCAAGTCTTCCCAACGGTTCTAATTGGCACAAACACTAATTAAACACAAAAACACAACCAAAACAGAGGCTAGATAAATTATTTATTACTAAACATGAGCAAAAAGCAAGGAATTAAAATAAAATTGGGTTTCCTCCCAACAAGTGTTATCGTTTAACGCCCCTAGCTAGGCATAACAAGCAAGAATAGATCTAGGTATTGCTATCTTTGGTAGGCAATCCATAAGTGGATCTCATAATATATTCATAAGGTAATTTAATTTTCTTTCTAGGAAAGTGTTCCATGCCTTTCCTTAATGGAAATTGGAATCTAATATTTCCTTCCTTCATATCGACAATTGCACCAATCATTCTAAGGAA
The DNA here is from genome assembly GCF_003073215.2 of Triticum urartu. Lineage (NCBI taxonomy): Eukaryota > Viridiplantae > Streptophyta > Magnoliopsida > Poales > Poaceae > Triticum > Triticum urartu. The sequence goes on along the minus strand of NC_053026.1, from coordinate 149,331,075 downwards.
AGGTCTACCAAGAATAATAGGACATGAAGGATTGCAATCTATGTCAAGAACAATAAAATGTAGGAGTACATAATTCCTATTTCCAACAATAATAACATCATTAATTCTTCCCATAGGTTTCTTAATAGTGGAATCCGCAAGGTGCAAGTTTAAAGAGCAATCATCAAAATCACGGAAACCTAACAAATCACACAAAGTCTTTGGAATTGTGGAAACACTAGCACCCAAATCACATAAAGCATAGCATTCATGATATTTAATTTTAATTTTAATAGTTGGTTCCCACTCATCATAAATCTTTCTAGGGATAGAAACTTCCAATTCAAGTTTTTCTTCATAAGATTGCATTAAGGCATCAACGATATGTTTAGTAAACGCTTTATTTTGCCTATAAGCATGAGGAGAATTTAGCACAGATTGTAACAAGGAAATACAATCAATCAAACAACAATTTTCATAGTTAAATTCCTTGAAATCCATAATAGTGGGTTTAGCAACATCTAGGGTTTTAATTTCTTCAATCCCACTTTTATCAATTTTAGCATCAAGATAAAAAAAATCCGAATTCTTGGAACGCCTTCAGGGTAAAGGTGGATCATATCTAGTCCCATCATTATCAAGATTCATATTGCAAAGCAAAGATTTAATAGGGTCCACATCAATAACTTTTAGATCTTCATCTTTATTTTCATAGCAATCCGGTTTAGCGGCCATCTTATTAACTAAGGTAGCCTGCTTATCCGAAATTTCAGCAGTTAATTTCTCAAGATGTGCAATTTGGGATCTCAAACCATTGAATTATTTAGACATATCATCAAGCTCCTTATTCATAAAACTCATAAAACTTTTCTGTTCTTTAAGCTCGTTTCTGAAGAAAATATTATGTTCAAATTGCAAAACCATAAAACTCCTGACATTGCTTTCGATCTCTTCTAGCCTTTTAAGGTGGAGATCACCAAATTTAGGTAGAGCCATAGAGGCAACCAAGCAAACTAACACACAAGCAAACAAAAAGCAAGCAGGCAAAAAGAGGCAAAAGGAGAAAGATATGGAGGATAGAGAGAGAGGGCGAATAAAACGGCAAGGGTGAAGTGGGGGAGAGGAAAACGAGAGGCAAGTGGCAAATAATGTAATGCGGGAGATAAGGGTATGTAATGGGTGCTTGGTATGTTGACTTTTGCATAGACCTCCCCGGCAACGGCGCCAGAAATGGCTCGTTGTGGGAGTCAAATCTTGACTTGCGCGAACCTCCGCGGCAACGGCGCCAGAAATCCTTCTTGCTACCTCTTGAGAACTGCGTTGGTTTTCCCCGAAGAGGAAGGGATGATGCAGTAAAGTAGCGTAAGTATTTCCCTCGGTTTTTGAGAACCAAGGTATCAATCCATTAGGAGGCTACGCACGAGTCCCACGTACCTGCACAAAACAAATAAATCCTCGCAACCAACGCGAATAGGGGTTGTCAATCCCTACACGGCCACTTACGAGAGTGAGATCTGATAGATATGATAAGATAATATTTTTGGTATTTTTGTGATAAAGATGCAAAGTAAAATAAAGGCAAAGTAAAAAAGCAAAGGAAATAACTAAGTAGTAGGAGATTAATATGATGAAAATAGACCCGGGGGCCATAGGTTTCACTAGTGGCTTCTCTCGAGAGCATAAGTATTATACGGTGGGTGAACAAATTATTGTTGAGAAATTGACAGAATTGAGCATAGTTACGAGAATATCTAGGTATGATCATGTATATAGGCATCATGTCCGAGACAAGTAGACCGACTCCTGCCTGCATGTACTACTATTACTCCACTCATCGACCGCTATCCAGCATGCATCTAGAGTATTAAGTGAAAAACAGAGTAACGCCTTAAGCAAGATGACATGATGTAGAGGGATAGACTCATGCAATATGATGAAAACCCCATCTTGTTATCCTCGATGGCAACAATACAATACGTGCCTTGCTGCCCCTACTGTCACTGGGAAAGGACACCGCAAGATTGAACCCAAAGCTATGGACTTCTCCCATTGCAAGAAAGATCAATCTAGTTGGCCAAACCAAACTGATAATTCGAAGAGACTTGCAAAGATGACCAATCGTACATAAAAGAATTCAGAGAAGATTCAAATATTATTCATAGATAGACTTGATAAACCCACAATTCATCGGCCTCAACAAACACACCGCAAAAAGAAGATTACATTGAATAGTTCTCCACAAGAGAGGGGGAGAACATTGTATTTAGATCCAAAAAGAGAGAAGAAGCCATCTAGCTAATAACTATGGACCCGTAGTCTGAGGTAAACTACTCACACTTCATCAGAGAGGCTATGGTGATGATGTAGAAGCCCTCCGTGATCGATGCCCCCTCTGGCGAAGCTCCGGAACAGGCCCCAAGATGGGATCTCATGGATACAGAAAGTTGCATTGATGGAATTAGGTTTTTGGCTCCATATTTGATTGTTTGGGGGTACGTAGGTATATATAGGAGGAAGGAGTATGTCCGTGGAGCAATGGGACGATACCAAGTCTGTCACGACCGGGTTTTCCGGGTATAAATTTCCAGAAAAGACCGTCGTGCTCATCAGCCCCAGGATTACTGTTAGCTGATGAGGCTCAAACTGGATACAGAAATTCCAAGCAAAAGTACAAAATGTGTAGTACAAGACCATTCTGGCCTGTGAGTACAACAATTGGGTTTCTAGTGGTTGATGGCGGAAGCGGTTTGTGAATCATCAGTGTATGGGACTCCATTTCCCACGGGAACAGCTGACCAGGTTAACTCCTATCTTCGCGAACTGCTATCACCGTTGCTTAAGTCTCGAGGCTGTCATCGCCACGCTCCTCTCCAAGCAAGCAATCTGGCCAAGACAATAGCCAGGGACAAGCCAGTGAGTACTTTGAATGTACTCGCAAACATTAAGGAACACAGGTATAATATAATTGATAATCATGCGTGAAAAAAAATTTATGATCACATCGTCAGTCATAAATAAAATATCTTTTATGCATGCAAGCAGGTTATTATCATGCAACGTGAATAAGCGGTAATAGAGTGGGAATAAAAATGCCACAGTCGGGCGTCTGAGCGACACCACATAAAGGGCTTTAAAAGAAATGCCACAGTCGGGCGTCTGAGCGACACCACATAAAGGGCTTTAAAAGAAATGCCACAGTCGGGCATCTGAGCGACACCACATAAAGGGCTTTAAAAGAAATGCCACAGTCGGGCATCTGAGCGACGCCACATAAAGGGCTTACAAGATAAATAATCACAATGAATATCCAGGAGGTAGAACCGTCCCAGGGATACTCAATAATATAATTAAGGCAACGGGTTAGTACATTACAAGATAATAATCATAATCTTCACAAGTCACAAGTCATGGTCCAAGTTCTGGTTTAACAATTTCTCCTCCAAAGACCGACACTAAGACCAACACTTGACCCATCCCAGACTGTAATCCTTAACCATGGACACGGCTATTCGAATAGGTTTTAATCTCTGCAGAGGGTGTACTCTTTACCCACGAGTAACGGATTTCCTTTAGTCCATCGGGACTAATTCCATTTACGGTTTTTTAGTTGAAAACACGCCTAACTTGAACACACCAGCTTAACTCATCGGTGTCTGGAATCACCCACGACACTTGTTAAGCAAAACTCGGTGGGGAGGCTACAACCTCGCGTAGCATGGGATCAAATTTATATCGCGCGCTCTAAGGGGTGGCCTCCCCTCCCCATGCCCCCGGACCAGGTGGCATGCCTACCGGCTACAACCGATATCTTCCACCATGGCCTCTCTGTACGGTGTGTGCTTGAAAGGGGTTGACGACTTACTGAACGATACCCTACCTGCGGCAGGGACAAGTGGTAGTACATAGCAAGTATGGGGGTTACTGGAAACAAGACTCGGTCTACGGTCGACTCAGGAGGTTTATAAGTTCCCTGCATGACATGTAAACAAATATATTTCAGTCAACAAAAACACCACTCAATATACCTTACCATGCCATACCGGACATAACCGTCCCGACGGGGACCGGCGACAAGATCACGCCTACCCAAGGCCGAGGCTTTCCCAGATTCCTTTCCGGCATGCATGCAAGGCACATGAGGATGATTACCATCACAATTATATTCATTTCCAACAGCGAGGAAATCACTAATATGCTTCCATGCAAATGATCATGTCACATGAAATAACAAGTCCTTCGAAGTAATGTGGTGTTATAAACGTGTCAAATAACACACCAAAAACATTATGCCAGGGTTCAGAATGCTTGCCTCTAAGTTGTGGAGGGGTGAGGTGCTCTCCAAAACTTTTGAAAGTTTCTTCTCTCTCTCCAAAATCCTATTTTAAAATATATTTGAATTAACACACATTTCAAAAACAGTACAAAAAAGTTGTTTGGAAAATTTTCAAATAAATCTTAAAATAAACTAGACATTATTTGAGAGATGTAGGAAAAAGAATCAATTCATTTGGAGTTATATTTAAAAAGTTATAGCCAGTCAAAGTTCTGGTCAAATCTGTTATATAAAATAAAACTGAAAAGAAAACGTTTCGGAGGGGAATACGCTTTCGGAGCAGGGAAAACGTACTGGGGGAAATACGCCTTGACTTGATCCCACGTGGACAGGCACGCGGTCACTGACAGTGGATCCAGAGGGCCCACTGGTCAGGTTTGACCAGTCTATCCCTCCTCTTTCTCTGTCCCGAGCGGAGGCGGAACTCCGGCGATCGCCGCCGGTGATTGGCGGCTCCGTTCGAGAAACCGAAGCCATCCACGGGCTCAGGGGGTCGAGGCGGTCCCGCCGGTGGGTGTTACGGTCTCGGGGGTGGACGGGGTCGTCGGCGGTGAGCTTCGCGGCGGAGGGGAGCTTCGGGAGCAATGTGATTTTGGGGCTACGGTGGTTCCTGATCAACATCGAGTAGTGGGAATGGTTCACGGGAAGATGAGGAAGCTCTTGGTGGAGAGAACGGAGAGTGGGAGGTCCTGGTGGTGCCGAATTGGCCTGGGCAGTGGCGGCGGCTGCAGTTGCCGGAGATGAGGAAGGAGGCCTCCCCGGGTCGATTGGCTGCCACGGGAGAACTAGGGGAGCATTCTAAGATTGCCTGTGTGCTTGAATGGGTTCGGGGACCTCTTTTTATAGCTCGTCGAGGTCGGTTCCGCGGCGGCCGTGGATAAGCCCTCCGGCGAACCGCCTCTCTGTAGCCAGGGCGACGTGGCGGCGACGAGCGCTAGTGGACACACTCGCGGATGAGCACGCTGTTCCAGGGGCCAGGTGGCGAGCGGAGGAAGGTTCGGCGGCGCCGACATGGGCAGAGGCTGTCGGGCGGCGGCGGCGGCTAGCCCTTGGCCTGCCGGGCGCGGCGAGGGGCGGCTTGGCGTGTAGCTGTGAGAAGGGGAGTGCGTGGCGTGATGCCGCGGAGCGAGCCAAAACCGTGGGGGCCAGCGTGTCGGTTCGGGCGCGGGTCGTGCAATACGCGCGCTCTGCTCGCGCTCCGGGCGTGCGCGGGACGTGCTCGACGCAATGCCAGAGCGTGCTAGAGGTCGAGGTTGAGGCTGGGAAGAAACAGGACTAGGTTAGGAGTAAAAGGGAGTCTAGTGGACATGCCTGTTTGATCAGAGGTGCAAGTTCACAGTGCAATGCCAAAACTCATGTCAAAACTGGTCTTGCCCATAAGGTGTTTGACAAAATGCTAAGGGCACTTAGGCAGGTCTTGGAGTGGCCAAAAACTCCAGATGGTGGTCTCTTTAGATGCAAGAGAGAGTGGTGAGGTTAGTTGGCCAAAAGCAGAAACTTGCTAGTGCATGTTTTGCAAAACCACAATTCTGGACAGGAAATAAATGACATTATTTCATGAACGAAAAATATGCCAATGGGTGCATGCTCCTGGATTTAGGGGTTTGGTAGGGCTGTCTACAAGTAGGAAAAAGAATCAAGAGCTAAAGAGCAAGCAAGAATATGGTTGCTGTACAAACCATCATGTTGGACCAGAATGAAGATGAGGTTGATTCACTCAAAATTTTCTAATAACAGCACTAGGTTTTTGCATCAAGTTGATTCATAAGCTACTACCAACATCCCATAATTTTGGTGGAGGCCAGAAAGAAATATTTAAATGGGTTGTAGTGCAAATTGCACTCTGGGCCAGAGAAGAAAAATTGAGTGTAGAGCTCAAAATATTTCATAAATAAAATATATTTTTGCATAAAAGTGATTTAAAAACATCACATGACATCTCCAAATTTTGGTTAGAATTTTAGGTGAATTTATCAAATGGTTGTAGTTCAAATATGGCCATATAACCTTGAAGAACCATTTTTCAAGAAAATAAATATTAAGCAAATTAATTATGTAATTAGTTATACTGATAAAAGGGAAGTTTTTCTTGAGAGGTTAAACAAGCCCAATAACATATTTGAAAGGTTTTCACTTTGGGAAAAACTCATCATAACAGGGAAGGAAATGATTTAAAAAAATCAAAATGGAGCTCAGAAATTCAAAGTTTTAATTCCTGGCAAAATTTTAATTCAATAAAACAAGGCCAAATTTTTTTGGGGTGTCACACGGGGGTGGAGGGCGTGCCCCGCTACCTCGTGGCCTCCTCTTTTGTGTCTTGACGTAGGGTCCATGTCTCCTGGGTCTTGTTCGTTGAGAAAATCACGTTCCCGAAGGTTTCATTCCGTTTGGACTCCGTTTGATATTCCATTTTCTTTGAAACCCTAAAACAGGAAAAAAATAGCAATTCTGGGCTGGGCCTCCGGTTAATAGGTTAGTCCCAAAAATTATATAAAAGTGGATAATAAATCCCAATAATGTCCAAAATAGTAGATAATATAGCATGGAGCAATCAAAAATTATAGATATGTTGGAGAAGTATCATCCCGCAGCCTGGAGATGATGCACCACAGCGAGGTCACACAGCTCGCTAGCTTCTGCATCTCCTTGAGGGTCTGTGGTAGGCTCATCCTTTCTATTGGCTTGACCTTCTTCGGGTTGGCCTCGATCCCCCTGTGCGACATCAAAAAGCCCAGCAGCTTGCCGGAGGGGACGCCAAACACACATTTTCTAGATTGAGTCGCAGATCCACCTTGTGCAGGATGGCAAATGTTTCCTGAAGGTCTTCAATAAGGGTCCTTGCCTCCCGAGACTTCACCACTATGTCGTCGATGTAGCCCTCGGCGTTCCTCCCAAGTTGTTGGCCTAGAGCGATGTGCATCAGCCACTACAAGGTTGCTCCGGCATTACGCAGCCCAAACGGCATGCAGCTGTAGCAATACACCCCGCATGGGGGTGGAAAGGCCATCTTCTCCACATCCTGCACCGCCATCTTGATTTGGTGATAACCCGAGAAGGCGTCCAAAAAGCACCGCAGGTCGCACTCGGTGGTGGAGTCGACGATCTGATCAATGCGTGTTAGCAGGAAGGGGTCTTGAGGGCAGGCCTTGTTGAGGTTGGTAAATTCGACGCACATGCGCTCCTTCCCACCTTTCTTGGGGACAATAACTGAGTATGCCAGCCATTCCGGGTAACGCACCTCCCGAACGACACCAGCTTCTTGCAGCTTGTGGGTCTCTTGGATGATGAACGACTGCTTCTCTTTGGACTGCCGTCGTGCCTTCTGTTTCACCAGGTGCACGTTGGGGCACACCCTTAGGTGATGCTCGGTTATTCCCCTCGGGATTCCGTCCAGACCCTTGGACTCCCATGCGAACACATCCTTGTTCGTGCATAAACGCCTCTTCTTGGTCTGGAGGGAGGCCGACGCCTATGGTGAAGGTGGTGCCCAATGCCCCGTCTTCATCAACCAGCACCTGCTTCGTCTCGACATGATCTTGAGAGAAAAATTGCTTCTTCTTTGCTGGCACAGCCCCCGGAGCCTCCGGGGCTCCTTCCTCACTCGATCGTGCAGCCGCCGCGGCCTTGAAGGTGAGCTTGAGGGCGAACAACGCGTCTTTGGTGTCTCCTGCCATAGTGATGAGGACGCCACTACTTCCCAGCATCTTCGTGAGGTTGTAGGCAGGGTGAGTTGCTACCATGAACTTGGCAAAGGCCGGGTACCCGAGAATGGCATTGTACGGGAGGCTGATGTGGGCTATGTCGAAGTTGATAAGCTCGGTGCACTAGTTGTCGCAGGTGCCAAAGGTGACGGGGAGGCGGATCTTCCCCAGGGGGCAGGCGGAGCCGTCAACGACTCTAGAGAAGGGCCTGGTGGGGCGGAGCCGGCCATGGGGCACATGGAGAAAGTGGAATGCTTCCACAGAAAGCACATTGGGGCCATCTCCACCATCGATGAGGATCCTGGTGACCGCCATGTTGTAGATGGTGGGGGTATAGAGCATCGGGAGCGCGCCGGCACCCGCGGTGGTCGCGGGGTGGTCCCTCGAGTCACAGGTGAGGTTAGTCTTAGGCGCCGCCCAACCCGAAGGAGCTCCCTGCTGCACGTGGGTGGCACCCACCTGGTGAAGGAATTTCTTGACTTGGCGATCCAACGGTGGCGGCTGAGAACCGCCGAGGAGGGCTGCGACAACATGGGGCACTGGTGCCACGAAACACACGATGAAAAGACCGCGCAGCTCCTCCTAGGAGGCCACCGAAGACTCTGGCAAGCTGAGAAGCCAGGCGCACGGCGCGCCTGCGAGGGCCATGGGAACCAGTTTGCCATAACCTCGTCGTCGCCATCGGCTGCCAAAACAGCCTCCTCGTATGCTCGGAGAAATCTTGTCGGGTCTGCCGCGCCGTCGTATCGGGGCGGCAGCTCCCGCCTGAACTTCGGTGGCCACTGATCCCGCCGCAGGGCGGGGGTGAAAGCTCGGAGGCCTGCAGCTCCCCCGAAAGTGCGTATCGGTCCGGTCGATGGAGCAATGCCCGCCATGAGAGTCGAGCAGCGGAGCGCAGTGGACAGAGAGGCAGATCTTGGACGCACCCCTACCTGGCGCGCCAAACGTCGGATTTCGTGCTCCGCAGACCCTTGATAGATTTGAACTCTGGGTCCGTGCGAAGAATTCAACCTCCCCAGTCTGCCTACTCACCAACCTCACGACCTAGTTCGATGAACATGAAGGAAATGTGACATAGCAGTTTACCTAGGTTTGGGCCACTTTGCAATGTAAAACCCTACTCCTTTGTGGTGGATTTCCCTCGAGATGGGCCGAGGATGAACTAGTACAGTGGAAGAACAACCTCAGGAGGTGTGCTCTTGAGGTGGTGAGCTAGTCGGGGTGGAATGGATCCGCTCTCTTCCTACGGTGGTGTCTAGGTCCTATTTATAGTGGCCTTAGTCCTCTTCCCAAATGAAGGCAGAAAGGGATCCCACAACGACCAAATTCGAAGGGACACAACTAGTACATCTTGTCCTAACAAAAGTAGTCTTCACCTGGAAAGCTTCTGGTTATGATGTCAGGGTGGGCTCTGTGATTACCTCCATCCTGCCGTCCTGGTGATCTTGGTCTTGTTGCATGGGAATGAAAACCTTTGGCTAATTCCTCGGGACTCCACGTTTGTGCTTGCCTCCTTAGCACCAAAGAAGAAACTGTTGTCCTACGCCCGCTGGCGCCCGCCTGGCCTTGGTCGTCATGGCTCACGTCATCTGAACCTCACGAGGTGACGCTTGCATAGAGATCTCCGCTCCTCAGGAGCCAGCCTAAGGAGACCGCTCCTTCTAGAGGTCTTGGTGTCATCCACCTCACGAGGCTCGGCCCCTCGCGAGGGTCTAGAATTATTGATACTGAAGATCAGCCATACCTGGCCATCAATGAAGCCACGCCGTGGGCCGTAGGCAGGCAAGTCTGGGTACCCCCATTCCCAGAACGCCGATAGCTATGTGCCCCACAAGTAATTTTAAAACTTAAGTTTGAACATTAATTAGGACCTGACTTGGAGTCTAAGAGGTGAAGAGGATGATGAAGTAGCAGGTAATATTAAGCAATGCATAACATAAGTAGAAACAAAAGAATGCGACCTCTCTTGTGGACCCATGTACTCCTCTATTTCATCCGTTGAGTCAATGATGGTGATGCAGTTGCAGTGGGTGCCGGCGGCAGGGAAGGAGATCTGAGGTGGCGAAATATGCTCAGGAGTCGTGATGTCTGGTTTGGTGGATGCTTCTGTCGATGGAGCGGCTCAAGTGAGGTGGACGATGTCACGGCAGGAGCAGGACAAACCACACAAAGTTTTCTTCAACACCTACCTGTAACTGAAGTAATTCTGTAAGGGCTCCTTTGGCTTGTAGGATTCTAAAAATGCAGGGATAGGAAAAACACCGGAATAGGATAGGAATGCACATGGGAAACAGAGCATTCGTAAACATACGATTTCTGTCAACTTGGGTGTTTGGTTCACAGGAATTGGAAGAGAAAAGGAATGCAAAGAAACATGGCCAAATTAAAGTGAAACTATATGAAAGCGTGTACAGTTAGAATGTTATTCTGCCACTAATGCACTTGGTCTTGTTTTCAAGCATGGTATTTTGAAAAAGTAGGTCCACGTTGATGTTTTGATCCATTCGTTTCAAAAAAATGCATGAATAATTGAATAGTAGAGTACCATTGGAAAATTTCCTATTGCTATGTTTTTCGTTTCAACCAAAATATCCCTAATGGATCGACATGAATGTAGAGTAATATGTGATGCGACAAGTGTACAACATCTTTGCCGTAGCCGTGTCGACCTTAGCATCATCGGGTTGGTTGCTGAAGAATTTGCGGTAGAGGTGGCTGTCGGAGGTGTGGAGGAGGATCTGAGGAACCTATAGATGGCGTCTGGGGCACTGCTTTGTTGTGATGGATGGTTCCATCGTTGGAGTAGCCCCGACAAGTCATAAGACGTCGAGGCAGAAGCAGTACAAGACAGACATCGTTAATCAAGTGGGATTCTAATAGCATCTCCAATAGATTATGTAAAATACATTACCAAAATTTAATGTGAAATCTGAATGTTACTGTGGACTCTGAACTTAACTGTCGAAACTAATATTTACATCACCAAAAAACACCTGACTACAACACATGAGGTAAAAACAGTTGACTCTGAACTTAACTGTCGAAACTAAAATTTAATGTGAAATCTGAATGTTACTGTGGAAACTGAACGCACAGGTGGCAGAGAGGCGTTTCACATGTAGTTTAGGCCGCTCAAGAACTAGTAGTAGAGAAACAGTGATCTAAATCAGCAGGCGGTCGACGGGGAACACAATAGCAGATAGCAACAAGAGTAGTAATGCCTAGAGAAGCAACCCGAACTAGAGCCAGAGCAGCAACTCGTCTAGTTGCAGTGGCTCATGTACCAGCATCAGCAGCACGAGCGAGAGCAAGAGCAGAGGAGCAGCACGAGCGAGGGGGAGAGCAGAGCAGCGGTGCGACCGAGCGAGAAACAGAGTAGCAGTAGCGCGAGCAAGCGAGTGAGAGCCGGAGCAGTAGCAGATCCGGCTGGTATGGACGCTGACGCTGAAGAGGCCTCGCACTAGGGGAGAGCCACCGTGGATATGTCGCTCGCGGAGCCGGCTTCGAGGTAGCTGTGCCATGGGGGTGTGTATGGAGCATCGTCGGCGCCGGGAGGTCGAAGGAGAAGGTGTGATGCGATGCATGTACAACCTTTTCGGTGGCGTCGAATAGGCCTCGGCTTTGTTCGAGGACACGGTGAGGATGTTGCGATTCCGGTGGAGTAGGTTAAGGTGGCGCTGTGGGATGGATCAGCCACGATAGACGAGGCAATCATCGGAGCAGCTCCTTGGATGTGGAGGATGGGGCGGCTTAACCAGCGGGATGACGAGATCAACGACGGATCCTCACCCAGGGAGGTGGATGAGGGACATCGGGCTGTTGTGGTGGATGACGTTGTCGCAGAAGAGGCTCTGGCTAGGCAGCGGTGGGGTGGCGGATGGAGGAGGATGGGGTTTCGCGGCTGGAGCAGAGAGGTTATGAAGGCCAGGGATTTCGAATGGTGATTTAGAATGGAGAAAAGGAGGTGATGGGATGGGGGACAATGACTTAGGGGCCCGCTTGTACAAAATGTAGGGTGTGTTACAAGAGTACCCCCACCAATTTGAACTAGCGGCCCTTCCAGCTCAGGGTCAGAAGGAGGATTTCGCGTGTCGGGATTTGGCAGTTGGAGGGAGTTTTCGCACGCGTTGTAATTTCGGGATAGTAAGGCGCGGGTTGTGAAGGCACGAGTTTTGGGAGCACGATATGTAAACTTTTGGGATATAACAAGGCGCGGGTTGAATTTTGTACGTACCAAATCAATTCGGAATTCCCTCAACGAAAAAAACGAAAAAATAAAACTATTCGCACCACACAAAGAGAGAGTCTTGTCCCGTTTTACTGTACAAATGCTATTCAAAGCTATGAATCCATGTTATGTCCAGTTAATTTTTTTCGCTGGCTGTATAATGCATGTAACCTACTCATACCAATATTTTAGTGCATTACAAATGTCTATACTACCGCTGCAATTCGAACTAAATTTGAATCCGTTTCTCTAGTTGAATAGGAATCTACAATCATGATTGTTACCAACTTAAACCATCATTCGTGTATTATCTTAACAACACACCACATGATTACTATAGAGATAGATATGAATTATGTGTACTATATGAACTCGAATTCAAAATTTGAATACACCTGATGTTGATTCCAAATAATAGTACATTTGATGTACTAACTAGATCTTTATAATCTAAACCATGTTTCATGCATGCGTCGGTTTAATACACTATGATATATCCTTTAAATATTCGCATCCACTTTTATAATGAACTACCAGTGCAGCCCGTGCATTTGTGCAGCTAGATTTATTACTTATTTATACACTAATATTTTTCTAAATTATCATAGTATTTTTGTTATTTGATTTGATTTGATTTGTTGTGATCCATTTGGCAAATAATGAAAATCACTTACATTTGTATAAGAAAATTCATCTTCATATTAATTTCCTCATTTAGCTCTGTCTTAGCCGCTCTTCCATTCGACAACTACCTTTAGCCAATATATACACTTAAACAATTATTGTATTATTTTCAGCTTTAAATCTTGTATTCTTCATGGCATGAATTGTCCAATTGATTGTACACCAATATGATTCGATCTTAACAAAATAACTATTGTCGATTGGGTTTCACTTTGAAAGAAATATACTCATTATAATATTGTCCTATTAAAAGTAAGAGTGTACATTTTTATCTCTGATTAATATTTCTTGTAATAAAGCATCTTCCTCGAAATTAGCTACACACATCTTCTTCATTGTCTAGAACTAATATAGTTAGGTCTAATATTTGGTGTAGGTTTTTCATTTTCTCCAGAGCTAATGCGTATATTGTGATGCGAACATAAACGTTTTAGCTTTTCTCTACAACGATATCCATAAAAGATCTGATGATTTTGTAGCACAAAAGTCTTTCGGTCTTGAGTATTCTTTTTCAAATCGGGACATCATTTTTTTGATGCAATTTTTCACTATTAGCATGAAAAATATAATACTCTCCTTTTGGATGGATTATACAAACAAACTAAATAATTTTTAATTATCTTAAAAATAATGGTAAAATTACAACTGAAGATATTTATTATAATTCACTAAAATACTATGCCTCTATGGTGGTTTAGTCGGATCCAGACTGGAAGGGAGCAGTTATTTAATATGAATTTCACTTATTTTGAGATGAAAAGAGTACTAAATATACATATGTTGCAAGCAAAGGGATGCAAAATCTTATAACTGTTTTCACTAACTCTCAATTCACGACCGCCTAACTGGTCAACGTTCTTTCCGCTTGTACATTTTTTTGTTAAGGCATCCATCTGTACATCTTCTCTGAAAATAATATCACTATACACCAATGTAAGATGTTTTTAACTACAAAGAACATAAGTATACTCTCTTTATTTCTAAATATAAGACTTTTTATAGGTCTCAATGTGAACTACATACGAAGCAAAATGAGTGAATCTACACTCTAAAATATGTCTATATTCATCTATATGTAGTCGCTATTTTTTGATCTATAAAAGACATACATTTAGCAAAGTTGGGAGATGAGTAGAAAACATCACCTCGTGTTTGATCACAACTGGCTGACCATGGGTCAACCTGCTACCGTGCACACCTCTTCATCAAAACATATCATTTCTCTCATCCACCGCCTGAGACTGAGAAATCCCTAAAAAAGAGTGAGAGTGTACAACAGATCAAGGCAGCAGCGGCGGTGGGTGTACCAAATCGGAGTGGTCTGCCAGTGCATCACCATAGCTCGATTGGTGGCTAGGTCTGATTGGCGCCGTGACACGCACTCGGGCCGCGATTCAGGCGCCGTCCACCAGCGAGGCCACGTCTCAATCGATCCCCACGAGGACCAGGCTCCCCCTCCACATGTGCCACCTCTTCCGATTAGCTGTCGGCTGATGTCACTTCTAGCCATCACGAATCTAACCCCAAGGACCAAACTATCCTGATCTACCTCTCCCTTCGCGTTCTTCGCGGTGTCCAGGGTGCAGATCCTCGCTGACCTTGTGAGTCCGGCAGGCAATTGAGGGAGAAATAGGACTTGCCACCTTCCTCACTACAGGTGCTGGCACACCTCTGTCAATGTAAGGGTTATTGCTTTGCATCCTTCCTAGTCCAAATTGTTACCATACATACATTAAGTCAAACTAAGAAGGGTTAAATTTGTCAATTGAAATTTATGTTTGATAAGACAGAAATGTGGTTGTAGATGTAGGTGAGTTGTGTGTTTCCTCATTGCTGGTGTTGTCGGACCACTACCATTGTAAATTTTATGTGCTACATATAGCTTTGCACCATTCCTTCATCAACAGCTGCTGATACTTCGACATGTATGTCTCCTGACTCTAGTTGAACTAAAAATTATATTATTCTCATTTTCAGTTACAATATATATTGGATTGTTATATTAGTTATCTGTGTATTTAAGACAAAGGAAGAAGGTTTGAATGTATTGGCTGATATTTGGTTCATATGTTTTAATTGGCATACTGTAACATCCCAATTTTCAATTTGGATGTTATACATATTTGCATTTTGGTTGTGATCCTAGAAATCTTAAGAAACTCAAGGACCCGAGGAGTTGGAGATTTCTTTTATTTTCATATTTGAATTTTCTCAAATTTGAAAAAAGGGATCATTTTGATTTTAATAATTTTTCTCTCTGAAATATTTCCAATATTAAAATATTAAAATCAAATAAATATTTTATTTAGAATTTTATTGCCACTTTATTTGAATTAGAAAAATATGCATTTTTCAAAATTGCAGTTTTAGGCCAGAAAAATCTTCACGATGTTCTAAATATTTTATTTAGACGGTGAAAATTGTTTTTGGCATTTTTAGATTTTTTTATATTTTATTAGGATTTTTAGTTTTCGGCGGAATTTTATTTGAAGAAAATCATGCGCCGAACTGGGCTGGCCCGGCTCGGAGCCAGGCCTCCGCCCAGCACCATACCGCCTCGCGCCGCACCCGTGTCCGTGCCGGACTCCGACGAGGAGTCCGGATCACCACCGTCTAGCGCCCCCTCGCCCAAGTCGGACCCCGGCCCCTCCTCACCAAGTCGCCGCCGCCTCCACCAAGTCGCGCGCCCCGCCGCACTTGCTTGCCGTCGCCGCCGCCTCCTCCCGCTGCAGTCGCCGCCGCCCTGCACCCGCCCGGCGCCGCCGCACCCCGCAGCCCTCGCCGGAGCCGCCGCCCCGCCCGCTGCCGCCGACGTTGACCGCCGCCCGTTGACCGGTATAGAAACCGCTCGGTTCGCCGGCTCATTCGGTTTTTTCGGTTTTAGATCTAGATCGGATTTTCTCGGTTTTTCCGATTGGTTCTATTTAGCGGGCGTTCGCCCGAACGCCTCTGTTCACGAACTCGTTCGTTCGTTTGTCTCGGAAAACGAAATTTCGTTCGTTAGTCTTTCCTTTTTATTTTATTTTCGGCCAGGGACCTATCTGTGATTATTTTTATCGTAGATTAGCCGCTAGTCTTCAAACCCTCATTACTTTTTAACCGTTTGTCCAAATCTAGTGAAACCAATGCCAAAATCTTAATCTTGTTTCCCTCTTGCCAGATAATCAACTTCAACATGGTTTTGACAATTTAAAATTTGGTTCCAAGAAGATTTGAATTCAAACTACTTTTTTTTATCATAGTTTCAGTTTCGTAGCTCCGATTTAACTGATTCTTTTTGCAAATCGAAGCTCTTCTCTGTACTTTCAGTTTGGATCTTTTCTCTTGAGTTTTACCCTTGCATATTATGCTTGAGTGCTTATGTATGCTATTGTTTGTTTATGTTAGAGTTTCCAAAGTGCGAAGCATGCTACTACGAGTCACTAGGGCTTTCAGATCGTTAGCAAGGCAAGTAACACTTTGATCATACCCCTATATTACCCAGTTTTTATGCATTAGTTTAAACCCTCAAACATTGCATGGTTAGGAGTTGATAACATGTGGGTATTGGGAAGTAGTAGTTGAGGTAGCACCTATTACCCTTTTTTATTCAAACCCTGGGAGTTACTTCTATGTTATGTTTATACTGCTATGTTATGATCATAGACGTGGTTTGGTTTGAGTGATTCATGACAGTTGTGAGTATTATTATGAACTAAGGGTTTATTTAAGGTGGCTACTTTGACACACATTTGGGTGGATTGTTTGTGGGCACCTGGGGCAATCCAGTGCTACCCAAGTAGATCCCGGGGAATTCGTGTGATCATCCTACGGTCCGCCACCCAGGCTCAAAGGGATCATATTGTTATTCATGCTGGAAACTTCCGTGTGCATCCACAAGCCATTATGGGCTCTAGCATAGTGGACTATGTTGTGTGACCTGTTTCAGTGGTAAACTAGTAGATGTAGGGGATGTAGCTGGTACGGTTTACCCGTCGAAAGGGATAATGCTTCTGAAAGACCGTGTCTCAGTTGTCCGTTTCTCAAACATCATGAAGTGCGAGAAATCAACGGAGGAGATTGAGTCTTGTGGGGAGAAGTGCGCAAACCTCTCCAGAGTGTACAAACTAATCATGGTTAGCCGTGTCCCCAGTTATGGACATCTTGAGTATCTGGTGCTTCAATTATTATGTTGATCTCATCACTTTATTTAATTAACTTGTTGGGTTAATAATTACTTTAATTGGGATTCAGATGGGGTTACCATTCCCAATGTTTTCAACAAACTTTATAGTTAAATAAAATATAGTGCTTTGTTGTAGGGAAAAACTAGCTTTCTGCAAAAATAACCATAGAACCTCCACCAGCCAAATATGCGTATAGATATAGCTGCTACTTGTTCATTGCTCTACAGTGTTATTTTGCCAGCATATTCCATGTGCTGACCCGTTTCGGGCTGCAACGTATCATGTTGCAGACTTTTCAGACGAAGACTAATGTGCGCTAGGTCATTGTCTTGCACTCAGCTATGCCATTGGAGTAGATGGACTCATTTTACCTTTGAAGCCTTCCGCTGTTATCTTCATTAGATGGCCTTCAGCCATATTATTGTAATAAGTACTCTCTTTTGAGATATTTGATGTAATAAGTGTGTGATTGCACTCTGTTATAAATCCTTGAAGTACTGTGTGTGTGAGAATTACCGATCCAGGGATGACACTTATGCACAGAGATTTGACCGTTTGAGGTCGGATCGCTACACATACAATGGATTTTTCGCATGTGTTGTAGGCGATGGTAAAATATCGTGGTTATTATCATGGTTCTGTTGAACTGAAAGGGCCATAAGATAGAACAATTGTTGCCAAAAACATAGAATTCACCAAACCGCATGTTTAAATGAATTTCGAATAATTAGAATTTGGACAAGCTCCTTATTCTCCTAGTCCTAGGTCCTATTTTGGCTATTTATCTTCCAACTGGCCACTTGCCTTCTGGCATTTTACATTTAACACTCTGTGTCTTGAGCCCATCAACCTTTTTGGGCATTTTTTGCGCTATCTTTATGGCTATAGTAACAGTACATTTTCTTTTGCCACTACAGGCATCTGACTCCAAGTCTTCTATTTAAGCACCGTCTTTTTTCACCTTCAATATGTTTTTGTCTTGTATATTTCTTTTTGTTTTCTTTCCATCACACTTGTCTAGGCATATATACTTTTTCTCCTTCAAAATGATTCTTGTTCTTGCATATTATAGATCTTCATCTTTTTCTTTTGTCATTGAAGTGTCCACTGGCACTGATATTTTTTTCTTCCTGGCCGTCATCGTTACTTGTACCAGTAGTATGGTGTGCTTCTTCTTTAACACGCACAAGTTGACGTAACTTCTTCCTAAGTGAATCTTTATTGTAATTATAAAATTAAAATATGTTTGGGAAATTAGACACTTCTATAAAAATCTTAAAGTATGTTACTAAAGAAAGCAATTACCCTTTGATACTGCATGTTCTCCTTTGCTTCATATTTTAACAGGGCAACCACTTAATTGTCCATCAAATCCTATGCAGCATATGTAAGATGAATTAAATGCATCCATAACTCATTAGATTTGTCCTTCGTTCATGTACCGCTTCTCAAGCCTATCATCAGGCACACAATATTTTTTAGTACATAGTTTTTTGTGCTGAAGGTGAGATCACTATCGTTGATCTTGAATCAAAAGATAAGTCTATGTCAACATAATTGTTGTATAATCTTTGACGCTTCTTCATATTTCCCATCCATGGATTCGGAAAGTTCGACACAGAGGTATTAAGCAATTTTTTGGTGTCCCTGTCAAACAAAGGCAACTTGTAGTAACTATACAGTCACTAATTTGGAGTCAAATACGATACCTACCATACCATTGTTATTAGTGAAGAGTAGGATAATAGGAACGATCATGTTCAAATTATTATAATATGATCACAGAGGTGTTACAATTTCTGGATATATACCATTGTACTTGTCAGTTTCCTTATCATTCGACGACATATACCATCACTTGATATTTTCTCATAACCTATCTATTGCAACTATAGATGTGACCACAAAATCCTAAAAAGAGAACATAAAATCTTTAAAGGATTCTGAATAAATTGAGAGACATAATTAACTCAAATATGGTTCTATTATAACTAATTGAAGGAAAAGTTGTCACATCCCTAGCTTTACCCTGGCCTTGGACTAGCTTGGTTGCTGCAACATGTATAAATTCAAATGAAATTTGAATTGAGGAACTTTCAAAGCCTCAGAATCCTTTAAAAAATTATCAAGATAAAATTGCTTCAAATATGTCCGAGAAAATGTTCCTGTTATCCTATGGAAATATTGGCAAGAGGTAAAGTCCAAACCAATATTTTTGGTATCTCAGGAAAATTTATTTTTGGCATTTGAATTAAATCAATAGCTATTTGAATTGGATTTATATCTACTATTAAATAAATATAGGTCCAATAATTCTGAAATATTTTGTGGAGCATTGGTTTAATTCTTTTAGCTCCTAAAAATATTTTCAGAAGCAAAAAAAATTGAATTGGTTTCAAAACCAAATTCAAAACAAACCTGCAAAATAGAAAACAGAACAGAATTAGAAAAAAACCAGGAAAGAACAAAAACCTTACCTGCAGCCCACCTGGTGGCCCAGCAGTTTCGTCCCAGCCCACCAGGGGCATACCTGTCTTCAACCTCTGCCTACTGGCAGAGGCGAGGCCGAGCACGGCGCTCGCGCAGGCCGGCACGCAGCTGCCTGCCTGGCCCTCCCTGTCCAGCGCGATGCTGGGGATCGCCACCCTGTGGCCGTCTGGAACCCGCTGACCCCCCTCGCTCTCTCTCTCTCTCTCTTCCCCGAACGGTCTCCCCCTCCTCTGTTCTCTCCACCGAGCGCAGCCGTCGCCACCGCTCACCACCACCGCGGCCACCGCACTCCCCACGCCCTGCCGCAGTGCCAAATCGCTCCGCCATGACGCCTCGCTTCTTCAAGCCGAATAACACCACCCCGGACGGCCTACAGTGACGCCCCCGAGCTCGTCTTCCTCACCGGCATCCGACGACTGCCGCCGTTGATTCGCCGTCTCTGCCACCTCCTTGACCTAGCTGAGCTTCGCCTCGACACTACGGTGAGCTCCGCCGTATTTCCCCCTGCTCCCTGAGCTCGTTTTCGTCCCCTAGCTAGCTGCCCCGTCGGACCCGAAAGCTCCCCGCCGTCATGCTTCATCACCGCCGCGGCGGGAGTCAGTTATGACCGTAACCGAGCACTGAAACATGCTCAGAACACCGTAAGGAGCCTAGAACACTCATCCGTTGCTCCTGCCATGCGCTGTAGCGTCGTTTCCGTCGACGCCCGATCTCCGGCCGCTACCCCGGTGCTCGCCATCGTCGACTCCGGGCACCCCGTGACCTGCCGCTGCCTCCGTTGGATGCGCGGGAGCGTGGGCTTCCTCCTGTTGCCCTCAGCGCACCTAGCCACCGCCCCTGGCGCCTCTCGGGCAAGCCACAGCCACTCTAGATCATCGCTGTCGTCAAACCGCCGGCGCAATCCGACGTGGCCGCGTGTTTACCACTAATGACGCCTAATTAACCCCCTAGAGCCACTGCCATGTGGGCCCTAGTACCAGTTTAGATTAGTTTTATTTTCTGTTTAGTTTAGTTCATAAACAATGGGTGTCAGCGTTCTGGGAACGGGGGTCCCCAGACTTGCCTGCCTGTGGCCTGCGGCGTGGCTCAAAAGGGGGCCCAGCACGGCCCGTCTTCATCAGCACAAACCCAAGACCCTCGCGAGGGGCCAAGCCTCACGGGGCGGACGAAACGGAGCTTCCTCAGGCACGGTCTCGTCAGGCTGGCTCACAAGGAGGCGGAGAGATCAAGGCGGGGTACCTCGCGAGGTGCCCGTGACGCAAGCCATGACGACTCAGGGCGCCAGGCGGGTGCCAGCCCGCGCAGCGTCCTCCTTTCCTCTTTGGTGCAAAGGGGGCAAGCGCAGCCACGGAGTACCGAGGCATCGGGCAAAGGTTGCCGTTTCGGTGCAACGAGACCAAGACCAGGAGGAATACAAGACGGAGGTCACCGTGCAGCCCAAGACGGCGTCATCACCAGAGCTTTGCGCAAGCGAAGACTACTTTTGTCAGGATAGTTGATACTTGCTATCCCCCTTCAAATTAACCTGCCATTGTTGGCTCCCTTCCCGCTCAATATTTGGGGAGAGGACCAGGGCCACTATAAATAGGACCAGCCACCCGCGTAGCAAGGGGTTCGGCTCAGTCTCCTCCAAGGACTCGACAAGTAGAGAGGTGGTAGAGAGAGAGAGAGAGATAGAGAAAGGTGGGTGAACTTCTCCCAGCAGTTCATCGCCCCAGCCAAGAACAGACCCTCGCGAGGCAGTTCTTCCTTGTACTGTCCACTATCATCAGCCCAAGAGGCAATCCACCACACCACACACTGGAGTAGGGTATTACACCACAACGGTGGCCCGAACCAGTATAAACCCTGTGTCCCTCGTGTTGTTCTTTTCGTAGCTTTGATCCTAGCATGGCGAAGGGGTGCAGGGAGGTAGGAGGCGAAATCTCCGTGTGCACCCCAGTGTTCGAACCTCAAGGGTCTGCCGGAACCCGAAATCTGACATTTGGCGCTCCAGGTAGGGGTGCGCCGGAATTCGTCTTCCACCGCTCCGTGCCCCGTCGCGTCGTCATCACCATGCCCAGCGACCAGGAGGGCAACCCAGACCCATGGGCTGCGTGGCCCGCCCACGCAGAACCGCTCGCCTCGGGTGACCCTGTGCCCCAGGCAGCTCGCGGTCCACAGGGCGCTGCGGGCCGCGGGCGACGCGGACAGGCTTCGAAACTATTTCACCGCGGCAGGCACGGTCGGCAGTGAGGGCCTCCAATCATGCCGCGACCACGACACCGTACACCCGCCGGGAGCAGGCGAACTCAAGAGCCACACTCACGGTGGCTCGAGAGCTGCTGTAGTGCAGACTGCTGGAGGGCGGCCACGACGTGCTGCTGGAGCGGGTGGCAGAGCTCCTGGGCTTCGCCGCCTCAGGGGCTCACCCCTTCTCCACCCAGCTCCCATCTCAAGCCCAGGGCGACCCACGCGGGGGCCCCGCGCGCGCCCGCGGTCCCAGGGCTACTCCGACGCCAGCGAGGCTGTCAGTGCCGGACCGGCGGCGGCGCTGCCCTCGCCCCCGATCCGTCAAGAAGAAGGACTCAACGCGATCCGTGGCCCCAGCGGGCGGCCGCGCTGCCACCCCGCGGTGGGCGCGTCAGGCAGGACCGCGTGGCATGCGGGGCATTACGGCGAGGCATTCGGGATGACGGCGCCGGAGGAGTACGTGCCCCCCATGATGGACCAAGGACACCCTCACGAGAACGGACAAGGCTCGCTCCCCAGCCCAGGCTGGGGGGACGAGGCACTAGAAACTGAGCCTTTCCAGGAGCCTCGGGACGGTCCCACTGGCCATGCTGGAGGCAGCGACTATCGGGTACCGATAATTCTTCAGGAGTAGGTATACGCTAACCATGGATCGCAGGAGGTGCAGGTCGCCGCAGGAAGCAGCTGCCCCGCTCCCACAGTCTCCTACCCCTCGGGAGAAGGGCGCAGGGGGCTGCAGGAGAGGGGCAGGGATCCGACATCGCCACAGCGGCGTTCGGAGCAAGGCATTCTCAGGAGGTAGGCCCTCTGCTGGGGAGGAGCCCCAGGGCCTGCCCCCGGCGGAGGACCCGTGGTCGTCGGGGGAACCGCTGGCGACCGCTCTACCCCATCGGGCGGTGTCCTGGTTTTCGGTCGTTGTTGATGAAACTAGTGTGTGGCGCAAGGCGGGGCCCTCATCTAGCAATATGAAGCAAGTCCAGTACCTGTGAAGAAGGCCCAGTGCCTGTGAAGCTCGCCGCCCCGTGACACTCTCACGTAATAATGAGTGGGGCTGTACACGCCCCAGAGTCTTAGGGGTGCCGGCCTCAGGCCCTGGGGCTCCCTCCCACGCCCAGTGGCAGCACTTAGCTCCGCGCTGGAGAGAAGACGTCCAAGACTAGACTAGGTGCCGGACGCGGCCTTTTGTTTGCTTTTGTTGCTCTTCCCTTTGGCTGCCGCTTTCCCCCGTTGGGTTCAAGTTGGATTCGAATTTGAGATTTGCGTGTGTTCGGGGAGGGGTGCTTAGTCTCGTTCGAGCAATTTCTTGCGTTTCAGTTACCGCTTCGCCGTAGCTGCCTCCCCTCGTGAGCCCCTCGCGAGCCGGGTCAGGCTTAGCTCGCGCGCAGCCCAGACTGCCGCCGCCGCGTCCTCTCAGGAGGGTGTCTTACTGCAGGTCCAACGGATTTAATCAGGAAACACTCCCGGCTCCGCAGCCTCCTGCGGGCTGCCCCAGGGCCAGCACGGGACAAAGGGTAAGCAGGAACAATGCGCAATCAATCGGATGAATCTCCCAATGCGTCCTTAGGAGCGCCATCGGGGTCGTTGCTGGCGTCGCTGAACTCGCCCCCGCTGCCCGCGTTGCCACCAGCGGCGTCAGGGCCGCCCGTCACGCCGCCCTCGTCGGCCGCCACGATCGCGTCATCGTTGTCCGAGGCGAAGGCCCTGATAAGAGCCTCCACATGGTCTTCCACCCAGTGCGCCAGCTCACCTCGGACGGCCTGGGGGACTGGGGCGATGGCGGCTTCAAAATCGAAGTGGGGATCCATGCTCCGGAGATGGCTGAAGACACGAGAAAAGGCGCGCCTGAGTAGGGCGCGGCTCCTCTCCTCCACCAACCTGTTAGCCCTCATCGATCGCGCCTCCAGCTGCGTCACCACGTCAGTAAAGAATTGAAGGTTGCCTGCGTAGTTAACCGTGTGCGGCTCGCCAACGGTCTCCTCAGAGATGTTGCCCAAGGCCGCATTGGCCCTCTCCCGGAGCATGGCCAGCATGGGGCCGTGCTCATGCTCCAGGAGACGCCACTGACATATCTCGTCCGCGTTCTGGCGCGCGACGGCCTCAACCTCCTCCACCCGCTGGCGAAGAAGGAGCACCACAGCCTGGGAGGTGGTTAGCCCACCTTGTGCCACCTCAAGGGCGGCCCGGGAAGCATCGGCCTGCCACGTCACCTCCTCCAGCTTGGCCCTCAGGGCAGCGGTCCTGCCTTCGGCTTCGGCCCGGATCAACCCCAGCTTCTCCTTGAACTCGTGCTCGAGGTTCAAACGCGCCATCGCCACCCGACGTCCGACCTCCTCCAGCACGGGCTTCCTGTGCAGCGACATCGTTCTCCGCCTGCATCACCAAGCGCTCCCTCATCTCCAGACGCTCGTACTCGTGGGTACGTTCGGCGGCTTCCAGCTTCAGCGCCTCCTAACGCTTCTGGAGCTCCGCCGAGTCGCCGGAGGCCACCCTCATCGACGCGAGGGCTGCCTCGCGCAGCTCCACCTGCTCCTCCAACGAGTGGCACCAGGGCAGGAGCTCCCGAGCCCGCTCCTCTGCAGCCGTTCGCCGCCTGTCAGCCTCCCGAGCTTCCTCAGCAGACCGAGATCGGGCCTCCTGAGAGGCCACCAACGACGCCTTGGCCTCTGCTTCGTCAAGGTCGCGCTAACGGCGCGCAAAGGGCGATGGCGCCCTCCAGCTCGTGCCTCTCTACAGCCAGGCGCAGGCCCTCGGCCTCAAGCCGCGCGTCTTCATCAGCAAGCTCCTCACCAAGCAGGCTCACTGCGTCAGTCGCCCTTCGAAGGAATCCTTGGCGGAGAGCGCGACGCTCCCGAGCGCGCTTAAGCACGTCTTCCACACCATCATCTGCCCCAAGCAAGCGTCGGGGGCTGCAGGTCAGCGCTCCCCCTCCGGGCTGGGGGCTGGCGCCCTCGCGACGGCCGGGCACGCCGCGTCAGAAGCCCGGCCTGGGGCCAGCCCGACCTCAGGAGAAGAGCACAGGAATTGCCTCAGCCAATCGCAGTCCACGACCAGGCGAGAAGCCCATGGCAGGATGGCTATGCCATGAGAAGGCTCGCGAAGAAGGATCACGAGGTGCGCGGGGCCACGATACGCCTCGGGATGGCCCGCCTCCTCGATCGCCCTCACCACAAGGGCTCCGCTACTCGGGGCAATCGAGGACGGTGGAGGGGACAAAGTCAAAGGGGACGGCCCCTCAGCCGTCTTAGCAAGCTCGGCTGGAAGGGGCCTGCGGGGCAAGCGTCAGTAAGAGCAACGGAAGGATCAGGATCAGGGAAAGGAGAAGGCTTACTCATCAGTGGCGAAGTACTTTCTGCGCTTCAGCAGGCGACAAGGGTAACCATCGCCCAGGGCCTCCCTTCTCTTCCTGAGAGCCCCAAAGTCCACGCGGAAGCGGCCTAAGAGTCGGGCGCAGGGACCGACCTGCGACGAGGATGGAGCGTCAAGACGATCAGCGTCAGGGGCGCCTGCCTGATGTGCGCCGCCAATCGCCTCCCCGAGAGAAGCAGCTGGAGCCTCTGGGGCCCCAGTCGCGGGCGCAGAGGGCAGCCGTTTGTCACCCTCAGCCTCAGCGGTACGGGCCCCGATAACTGCTTCCTCATGAGCCTCGCCCGGTGCCCTCACCACGCCGGGAGCCCCCTCGACCTCTGGCGCCTCGTACCTCCCTGCTCTGCCACTCGAGGGCGGGATGCCTTGGCCGACTGGAAGGGCGGTCACCTGATTCTCACGAGACCCCTGAAGGCCGGCAGGGCGCAGCCCCCACTCATCAAAGGCAGGCATCTGCCTCACAAAGTCGACCCTGCTCTGGCAGAGGTACAGCAAGGCCCCTCCCTGCCGGACGCTGCCGGGGTTGGGGTCCCCAGCTAGGGTCAAGAGCGCCGTCTTCAGCACCTCAGGAGCCAGGTCCTCTTCCTGGAGCCTCATACCATCCTCGTGCCCATGGAAGTCCCACATCCGGCGAGAGTGGCGTTGAAGAGGGGCAACGCGGCATAGCATGAACTCCTTCACCACATTGGTCGCTGTCACGCCAAGCGACCTTAAGAGCGCGAAGCGGCGCCACACGAAGACGAGCCGGGGGCTCTCAAGCGCCACCTGGCCCCAGCCCGAATTGGGGACAGCAGGCAAGGCCGGCTCCGTTAGCAGGGGGCTGGGCACCCCCGCGTCCACATACAGCCACCGCTCGCGGAACCCAGCCGCGGGCAAGGGGAGCTTGAAGTCAATCCCAGAGGTGGCAGTCTCTGGCGCGGCAACGAAGCTTACACACACCCAGCGTTGGGTAGGGTCGACAAGATGCGGCGAGAAGAAGTGACATAGCAAGGCAAACGAAGGAGGGATGCCCACCATGGCTTCGTAGACGAAGGCGAAGACCAAAAGGAGGGTGATGGATTCAGGACTCAGATGCAGCATGTGAATCTGATAGTGGGAAAGCACGGCATTGAAAAAATCAGAAAAAGGGGGAACCAGACCTGCCCACAGGGCGTCGGCGAAATATGGGACCTCGGTAACTATCCTGCCGATGGAGAAGTGGGACGCGGGCCAGGCCGTCGTACTCCCGCATTCATTGAAGATGGTGGCCAGGGCCAAGATGACCTTACCCAAACCCTCGGCGGGGGCCGCCAACGGCGGCGGGCGAGGCGGAGACGCGGGATTCTTCCCTCTTCCCTTCTTCGTCGGGGCCATGGCGATAGCAAAGGGGGGAGGGGGAATGATTCTAGACTGAATTGAAAACAGAAACCAGGGTTCGAGCGGAGGAAGGACAGGAGGCGCTCGGGCGATGAAAGGGGAACGGCTGTGTGCGACTACGGGTCCGCCTAGCAAGGCGCAAGATAAGGAGGGCGTGGGGGAACAGTGCCGCCCACGTTCAATCAACCGCCACGCGGCGCCCAAGGCCGCAGGCTGTTAGGGCCCGCGGCGCTTCGCTCTTGCCCTTCCGCCTCCCTGCACGGCCAAGTCCGGGCGCGCCTTGGGCCCGGGGGCTACTGTCGGCGTTCTGGGAACGGGGGTCCCCAGACTTGCCTGCCTGCGGCCTGCGGCGTGGCTCAAAAGGGGGCCCAGCATGGCCCGTCTTCATCAGCACAAACCCAAGACCCTCGCGAGGGGCCAAGCCTCGCGGGGCGGATGACACGGAGCTTCCTCAGGCACGGCCTCGTCAGGCTGGCTCACGAGGAGGCGGAGAGATCAAGGCGGGGTACCTCGCAAGGTGCCCGTGACGCAAGCCATGACGACTCAGGGCGCCAGGCGGGTAGCCGCGGAGTATCGAGGCATCAGGCAAAGGTTGCCATTTCGGTGCAACGAGACCAAGACCAGGAGGACTACGAGACGGAGGTCACCGTGGAGCCCAAGACAGCGTCATCACCAGAGCTTTGCGCAGGCGAAGACTACTTTTGTCAGGATACTTGATACTTGCTGTCCCCCTTCAAATTAGCCCGCCATTGTTGGCTCCCTTCCCGCTCAATATTTGGGGAGAGGACCAGGGCCACTATAAATAGGACCAGCCACCCGCGTAGCAAGGGGTTCGGCTCAGTCTCCTCCAATGGCTCGACAAGTAGAGAGGTGGTAAAGAGAGAGAGAGAGAGAGAGAGAGAGAGAGAAAGGTGGCTGAACTTCTCCCAGCAGTTCATCGCCCCAGCCAAGAACAGACCCTCGCGAGGCTGTTCTTCCTTGTACTGTCCACTATCATCAGCCTAAGAGGCAATCCACCACACCACACACTGGAGTAGGGTATTACACCACAACGGTGGCCCGAACTAGTATAAACCCTGTGTCCCTCGTGTTGTTCTTTTCATAGCTTTGATCCTAGCGTGGCGGAGGGGTGCTGGGAGGTAGGAGGCGAAATCTCCGTGCGCACCCCAGTGTTCAAACCTCAAGGGTCTGCCGGAACCCGAAATCCGACAATGGGACCCACCCGTCAGCACTAACTCTACTGACGTGGCCGTTGACCAGGCCCACTAGTCAGCGACACTAACTAGCCTTGTGTCACTGACATGTGGACCCCACACGTCAGGTTCGACCCGGGGCAGCCCTGTTGACCTGCTGACGCCAGCATGACGCAATGCTGACACAGTTAATCATTTTCTGGATTTAAAATAATTCAGAAATTCCAGAAAATGCCCAAAACTTCTAAAATTCATAGAAATTAAACCGTAACTCCAAATTAAATAATTTATATATGAAAAATTATCAGAAAAATCTAAAGAATCTGATTATGGCATTATCATGCATGTTTGAACAACTTATGTCTGCTGATCAGGTCAAATCAAATAAGTGGCATTTAAATAATCACATATGGAGTTGAATTTGAGTCTTTGGTTCAAACCAACTTCATTTAATCTGGTTTTAGTTGCATTAGCTCAAATCACAACATATTGACATGTCATGATCATGCATCATAATGTGCATTGTATTCTTTCTGTGTTTGACAGTGATTGTTCCCCCCTCGGTAGACGTATGTTTCGACGATGTGATCAATGACACCGATGAAGAGTTATACTATCTTCAGAAGTGCCAGGCAAGCAAAAACCCCTTGTTCATTCCGATACAATCCCACTCTCTCGCTTCTGCTCTCTTTTACTGCATTAGGACAACAACGATTCAACTGTAACATGCTGCGGTAGTTGAACCCCTTTCCTCTGCATGACCTGTCATTGCCACAGTAAATAGATGAAACCCACTAGCATGAGTAGGAGTTGTTTGAGCCCTAATGTGCCTACGCATTCATGCTTGTTTGTCAGGCCTGCTATTGCATAGAGTTGTGTCGGGTCTGATTCATCGGGAATGAATTGGAATGGTGATGAACATGTCCTACTGTGTGTGAGCTAAGTGTGTGAACACGATTTGGTAAAGGTAGCGGTGAGAGGCCATGTAGGAGTACATGGTGGGTTGTCTCATTGAAACCGTTCTTAGGAACTGAGTTCTGTGTCTGTGATCCATGAACAGCTACTACCACTCATTGGGATCCTTAATTGACCCTCTCAGCTTCTTAATCACCCTAGTCCTCTGTCCAGGAGTTGCAACTAGTTTCTGGTGTTTGTAGGTTATGTGTTGGCGGCTGTGCGTAGCGCTGACGCTAGGGGTGGGCTATGATGCGGTAGATACACCATGGAATGGTGTACCGGGCCCCGTTTGGTGTCTCGAGAACCCTGTTCACATCGTTCGGGGCCGTATGTGGAAACCTCGGCTGGACTCCCTGCGGATGGAACCTGGATAGGCGATAAACCTGGACTAGGGACTTAAGTGTTTAGGTAGGCCATGGCCGACACCCTCGTTGGGCTTCCGCTTGAAGGTTGCTGAGTACATGTCGTGTAAACGACGGTAAGTGGTGGGAGCGTGTGTGAAGAAGTACACTCCTGCAGGGTTATCATTATCTATTCGAATAGCCAGATTCCTCGGATATGGAAACTTGGACCCCTTCCATAGTTCATAGACAAGTGAAAGTGGATACTCTAAAACTTGCAAGATAAGCATGAGTGATATGGATGGCGTTCTCGTAGGGAGACGGGAGCGGATCCATAGTGGTGTATTGAATGGTGAATATGTGGACTCGTGTGCACCACCTCAAAAGAGTTGCTTGCAGTCATAGTTCAGGTTAGCCACTGAGTCAAAGCTGGCTTGCTGCAGTTAAACTCCACCACCCCCTTTGTTGATACCGATGCATATGTAGTTAGTTCTGATGTAAGTCTTGGTGGGTACATTTGTACTCACGTTCACTTAATTTATGTTTTGCAGAGAGACTTCAGTCTCGCTAGTAGTTCCGCGTGGACTTCGACGTTTAGCTTGATACCTCAGCAACGATCTTGTGCCCTCGGCAGGATCTGGTAGATAGTCAAGCTTCTTAGCCTCTTTTATTTGTAGATGTCTGTACTCATACATGTTAAGCTTCCGCATGTGCTTTGATTTGTACGCTATGATTGTTGGGTCATGAGACCCATGTTTGTAATATCTCGCTCCTCGGAGCCTAATGAATAAATACTTGAGTCGTAGAGTTATGTTGTGATGCCATGTTGTATTTACACATATCGAGCATATTGTGTGTATGATTGAAATGCTTGGTATGTGTGGGATCCGACAACCTAGATGTTTATCCTTGGTAGCCTCACTTATGGGGAAATGTAGTCTTGTGCTTCCATGAGCCATAGTAGTCCGCTACAGCCCGGTTCACCGGAGTCTTGCTAGCCCAGCACTACTGCTCAGGACACTTGACTGGCCGGCATGTGTTTCACTTCGTTCATGTGTCTGTCCCTTCGGGGAAATGTCATGCGGTGACATCCGGAGTCCTGCCTAGCCCGCTACAGCCCGGGTTCCCGGAGTCCTGTTAGCCTAGTGCTACAGCCCGGATTCACACGCTGCTGACCGACATGCTCGATGTGATTCATGTATGCCTGTCCCCATAGGTTGGTGCCGCTTTGGGTTCACGACTAGCCATGTTGGCCCGGGTTCTCTGTCACATGGATGCTAGCAACACTATCATATACGTGAGCCAAAAGGCGCAAACGGTTCCGGGCCATGGTAAGGCGACACCCGTGGGAATACCGTGTGTGAGGCCGCAAAGTGATATGAGGTGTTACCGGCTAGACCAATGTGACTTGGAATCGGGGTCCTGACAAATATGCCCTAGAGGCAATAATAAAGTTGTATTTATATTTCCTTATATCATGATAAATGTTTATTATTCATGCTAGAATCGTATTAACTGGAAACTTGATACATGTGTGGATACATAGACAAAACACAGTGTCCCTAGTAAGCCTCTACTAGACTAGCTCGTTAATCAAAGATAGTTAAGTTTCCTAACCATAGACATGTTTTGTCATTTGATGAACGGAATCACATCATTATGAAAATGATGTGATGGACAAGACCCATCCATTAGCTTAGCATAATGATCGTTAAGTTTTATTGCTATTTCTTTCTTCATGTCATATACATATTTCTTGGACTATGAGCTTATGCTACTCCCGGATACCGTAGGAATACCTTGTGTGATATCAATCGTCACAACGTAACTGGGTGATTATAAAGGTGCTCTACAGGTATCTCCAAAGGTGTTTGTTGGGGTACCGGGTACGTATCGGGTCACCGGAAGGGGTTCCGGGCAACCCCCGGCAAGCTATATGGGCCTAATGGGCCAAGAGCGGAAACACACCAGCCACTAAGGGGCTAGTGTGTCCCCCATATGAGCTGGCCGAATTGGAGAAGGAAAGGGGAAGAAGGAAAAGAAAAAGGGAATAGGATTCCCCCTTCCCCCTCTTCCCTTCCAACTGCGAATAGGAATAGGAAAGGGGGGAGGCTGAATTGGGAGGACCCCAAGTAGGATTCCTCCTACTTGGGGCGTCCCCTTGGCTGCCTCTCCTCCCCTCCATCCCATATATATATATATATATGTGTGTGTGGGGGGGGCACCGCTAGAACACACAACAAACATTGTTAGCCGTGTGCGGCGCCCCCTCCATAGTTTACGCCTCTGGTCATATTTACGTAGTGCTTAGGCGAAGCCCTGCGCGGATCACTTCACCATCACCATCACCACACCATCGTGCTGACGAAACTCTCCCTTGACACTTTGCTGGATCAAGAGTTCGAGGGACGTTATCGAGCTGAACCTGTGCAGAACTCGGAGGTGTCGTACGTTCGTGCTTGATCGGTCGGAACGTGAAGAAGTTCGACTACATCAACCGCGTTCTCAAACGTTTCCACTTTCGGTCTACGAGGGTACGTGGACACACTCTCCCCCTCTCATCGCTATGCATCTCCTAGATAGATCTTTCTTGAGCGTAGGAATTTTTTTGAAATTGCATGCTATGTTCCCCAACAGTGGCATCCGAGCCAGGTCTATGCATAGATAATATGCACTAGTAGAGCCCAAATAGTTGTGGGCGGTGATCGTCATACTGCTTACAACCAATGTCTTATTCTAATTCGGCGGTATTGGTGGATGAAGCGGCCCGAACCAACCTTACATGACCACATTCATGAGACCGGTTCCATCGACAGACATGCAACTAGTTGTGCATAAAGGTGGCTAGCGGGTGTCTGTTTCGCCAACTTTAGTGGAATCGGATTTGACTGCGGCCGGTCCTTGTTAAAGGTTAAAACAACAAACTTGATAAATCACCGTTGTGGTTTTGAAGTGTAGGTAAGAATGGTTCTTACTAGAAGCCCGTAGGAGCCACGTAAAACTTGCAACAACAAAGTAGAGGACATCTAACCTGTTTTTGCAGGACCTGTTGTGATGTGATATGGTCAAGACATGATGTGATATACGTTATTGTATGAGATGGTCATGTTTTGTAGAAGTTATCGCCAACTGGCAGGAGCCTTATGGTTGTCGCTTTGTTGTATGAAATGCAAACACCATGTAATTACTTTACTTTAACACTATGCGTTAATGATAGTTGTATAAGCAATAGTTGGCGAGACGACCACGATGCTACAATGAAGATCAAGGTGTCAAGCCGGTGATGATGGAGATCATGATGGTGCTTTGGAGATGGAGACCAAAGGCACAAGACGATGATGGCCATATCATGTCACATATTTTGATTGCATGTGATGTTTAGCTTTAATGCATCTTATTTTGCTTAGTACGACAGTAGCATTATGATGATCCATCACTAAAATTTGAAGGTATAAGTGTTCACCCTAAGTATGCACCGTGGCGACAGTTCGTCGTTGAAAGTGAAATCATGCCCTTAATCGTATTTTGATGTTGATGACAACATGCATTTTGGGACTAATCATGTTTATCAAGTAAATCTCAGGATTATGTCTCAAGGACTGTGTGTGGATCATGACTACGAACAAATATGTATATATATATATAAGAGAATTTAATTTAGCGGCTCTTTCTGAAAGGCGCGAATGCAAATAAAAAACATCCCCTGGATAAGCCTCACGGCCGGGAGGTCTTCTTAATAGAAGGGACAGACTTATGGAATGTTCCCGTTCGTGTGCATCCAACAAGAATTGAACCCGCAAATTTACCAATTATGAGTTGGGCGCTTTAACCATTCAGTAATTAGGAAGTTCAGCTCGTTGCTTTTTATTTTACCAGAATTGGAGCCAGGCTCTATCCATTTATTCATTAGACCCAGAAAATTGTAATTTTGGATTCCATTCAAAAAAGATTGATTTTATTACGACATGCTAATTTTTCCTTCATTACTTTTGAGGATCAGTCGTGGTCTTCTAGACTCTACCAAGAGTCTGGACGAATTTGTTGTTTCATCCAAATGTGTAAAAGATCATAGTCGCACTTAAAAGCCGAGTACTCTACCATTGAGTTAGCAACCCAGATAAAAGAAGGATCTTAGATATGAACGAAATCCAAAAATCAATGGAATTACACCGCGCGCTTCTGTCAAAACATTCAACTAGCAAGACATCAAAAGATTTTTTTTATCGACAATGAAAAACACTCAAATGCCAAAACGAACAGGTCTGGTTAAATTCCATTAAAGTGAAGTTAAAAAAAGAGCGACCCAAATCATGATGGCCAAATTCTCCTTATTTTTAGCTATTTTTATTAAAAAAAATTAGTGCGATTTAAATAGACATACATTTTCACAAATAAATTGTCCAAGGTGAATTATTGCCAATGTATCTTCCCAAGAATCATGATGGACAAAGTGTCAATTCAAAGAAAAAGGGGAGAGTTCCCCGTTCCTGGATCTCCTGTAATTGGATTCCCCGGAACCACAAGAATCCTTAGAATGGGATTCCAACTCAGCACCTTTTGTTTTGAGATTTTGAGAAGAGTTGCTCTTTGGAGAGCACAGTACGATGAGTCGCGAAATGCTATGGTTCTTCCATATGATTTCTGAATTTATTCAGAAGTAATTCATTGAGATCGTGCACCCTTTTCTTATTAATCCAAAAAATACTCAAAAATATTATAAAGTGCAGACTCAATAGAATTGGATCCATTCCAAATAGCAAGAATTAGGATTCTTGATCCCTCTCAATCTCTCTTTCAATTCGAGGATCCAGAGAGGTGCTTTCATAGTCTTCTCCGAATATTTTCCATCTCAGAATATTTTCTATTTTTTCAATTTTGATTATCTATGTGTTAGTTCATTTCTATTTCTAGATATCTCGGGAATATACCATAAAATTATCGATAGATAAATATTTATTGGATATATATATCACTCAAGAGCAGAGATACAAGACAAAGACAAAAAGCTTCAGGTCTTTTTCAATTCGTTCTTGAGTATAGGGATCCCACACTATTAAGAGGGGATCATTGGATTTCGTGAAAGAACTTGCTCAAATCCAAAAAATATCATCGCACATCATCTCTGTGCCATCTCAAGTTCTTCCTCTAATGTGTGCACAATTTCTGGTATGGTTCTAAGCTGGTAGGTTCAGCTATCACCGGACGTCCGACCCCTCACAGCCGACCGGCCATCCGGCTCTTCCCGGATGTCCGGTGCCTCCTCACAGAAGCTAAATTAGCGGAAATCCGGTCTCACCAGATGACCGGTCTCTGGACGTTCGCTCCTCTCCGGATTTCCGGTTCTGCCTCAACAAAACGTTAATTAGCGGATTTCCGACAAGACCGGACGTCTGGGCTCCGGACGACCAGCGCCTTCCGGACATCCGCTGGTCGTGTGTCTCATGCCTCATCTGTGGCCTAGTAGTTGTTCCAGGGAGCGGACGCCCGGCCGCCCGGCCAGACGTCTGGTCCAATCTGAGTCACCGATCATCCTGTACCCACCGGAAGTCCGGTCCAATCTGAGTCACCGGTCGTCCGGTGCCCACCGGACGTTCGTCAGCCCCTGTGCACTATGTGGCTCAATGGTTTGTTTTGCACTCACACTATATATAACCCTTCTCCCTCATGGGAGAGGGTTGACCATTCACTTTGGCTTTCTAAGAACACATCTCACTCCCTCTCTTGATTCCCAACACCAAATCCTAGATCCCCAAGGGATTTGGGAACATTTGAGAGAAGTTCTCCAATCAAGTGATAGATCCACTCCTTCCCCTTTTTCTCACCAATGGAATTCATGATTTGAGCAAGTTCTTGAGCATCTCCTAACGTTCTTGTTACTCTTGGAGGTTGGAGACTCCTAGGCGGTAGGAGTCTTTCGGAGAGGAATCGACCATTGTGATTACCCCCGGAAAGTTTGTGAGGGTTTGGACACCACCCCTAGGTCTACCAGTAGTGGTGTTGTCTCAAAGGTAGAATAGGGTGACCTTTCGTGGCGTTGGTGTGCCTTCATGGTGACATCCACCTCTCTACAGTGACGTAGCTTCCCTCCAAGGAAGTGAACATCAGCATACATCCTCGTCTCCCGGAGTTGCGGTTATTCCTAACCCTAAATCTCTACTTGTGGTTACTTGTCTCTTAGCACTTACTTATTTCATATTGTGCCTGCTTACTTACATACTTGTGTTACTTGTTTATCTTGCTTAGCTCTTAGCATCACACTTGCAATTGTTAGGCTCACTTTCATATTCCACACTATAGCCTAAAATTGCTAAGTAACAATTAATATTTGTAACTATACCTATTCACCCACCTCTAGGTCCATCTTGATCCTTTCAATTGGTATCAGAGCCTCATGCTCTATTCTTGTGGCTTAACCGCCCTAGAGCGAGATGACCCCTGATGGGACTCCCCTTGTTGAAGATCCTAAGAATACGGGCGCGGCTTCCACGGAAGTCAAGTCCTTCACTTAAGAGGATCTGGAACAAGCTCTTTCTAAGCAAAAGGAGGAGCATGATGCCTCTCTTGATGCCTTGGTCCAAATTAGGTTAGCCACACTAACCACAATGCTTGCACCACTTTCTGTTGGTGCAGCCTCGAGGCCAGCTGTGCCTACTCCTTCACTTGGCCAACAACCTCCTAGCAATGAACACTCCAGTGTTCCTTGGCTTTATGCAAGACCTGAAATAGAGAAACCTAAGTATAACCCTCAAGGGAAACCTCCTTTACTTGATGAAACTACCGATTTTGCTTTGTGGAGAGTTACTATGCAGGATCATCTTCGATATGGAAATGATGAGATGTTGGAGATCTTGGACTATGGCTACCAAGTTGTTGACCCAAAGAATCTTACTCCAAGAGAGGTATATGACAAGAATCTCAACGACACAACAACCATGTGCATAAGAAGAGGTATGACCGATAAGCAAAGGAGACCATACATACATATCACAAGTACCAAAGAATTATGGGATAGCATTATGAGAACCAAGACCGGTAACTCCACTCTCCGGCTTGCTCAATTTGAAATTGCCAAGGGGCAATTGCAAAACTTTTGTATGGAAAAAGGTGAGTCTCCCAAGCAACTTCTTGAGTGTCTCATGAATCTCACCGCTTACATTGAGACATGTGAATGTGACAAGACACAAGATAGATTCAACTAGACTAAGCGATTTCTTGTGGATAAGTTGCTTCACGCTCTTGCTCCGTATCATCACCAACTGGTGTGGGACATAAGACAAGACCATGGATTCAAGGAAATGACTCCGGATGACATCGTATCCACCTTCCAACTCTTTGAAGAGTCAAAGGAAAATGCTACAAAACATCTTGCCATGCATGGTACCTCAACATCAAAGATCAATCTTGCATTGAAGGACAAGCATGTATGTGAAGAAGAGCAAAGTGAAGAAGAAGAATATGATGATGGTGGTGATGGTGATGAGATTGATTCAGATGAGAGCCCGTCATATGAAGACATTGCTCTCTTTGTCAAGAAGTTTAGCGCGGGAAAATTCAAGGGAAGATTCTGGAAGAAGAAAGTGAGGAAATGCTACAACTTTGAAGAAACCAACGACTTCTCTAACGAGTGCCCTTATGAGAAGAGAGAAGACAAACCAAGGTTTCCCAAGACCTTTCCCAAGAATAAGTTGCCAAATCCTTTGAACTCCAAGCTCAAAGAGAGAGATGGGAAAGCAATGGTTGCTCATGAAGAATCCGATCTGGATGATGTTAGTGGTGTTGCCGGAGTTGCTCAAGATTCTCAAAACACGTTGAGGCTAGTCAACAAGAGTGGTGATGTTGTCACCTACAACTATATGAAGGACTACAAGGGCAACGCTCACAAGTGCCTAATGGCAAAGGCCGAGGTAGAAGATGGAGAGGACCAAAGCTCTCCTGACAAGGTCAAGGTAACCCCACGATCAAACCCTCCTCTTTTCACTCCTCCTACTTCTAGTGATGAGTATCTTGATGCAGAGAATAGTTATGAGGATGATGATATAGATGATCCTATGCTTGCTAAACTAAATAAGTTCATGTGCTCCCTCAAAGGAAAGAAGATCACTATGTTTCATATGCTTATGGAGATGGTGAGTAAGCACACTATCACCATTAAGGAACTCGAAACCCTCATCACCGAGGAAAAGGAAAAATATGAAATCATTGAGCGAAAGTCCAATACGAGGAAGCACGAAATGATGAACTATGCTTGAAAATTGGTGCAAAAATTGATGTTCATACTAAAGA
Organism: Triticum urartu; assembly: GCF_003073215.2. Classification (NCBI taxonomy): domain Eukaryota; kingdom Viridiplantae; phylum Streptophyta; class Magnoliopsida; order Poales; family Poaceae; genus Triticum; species Triticum urartu. The sequence goes on along the minus strand of NC_053026.1, from coordinate 149,293,769 downwards.
TCTTGCCTCCTTGAAAAAGGCTATTGACTCTTGCGAAGAGTTGATGAATGATGAAAGTAAGCTTGTCAAGTCTAATGCTTCTCTCTCTAAGGATTGTGAGCTGCTATCCATGTCCCTCAAGACTAAGGAAGAAGAGCTCACCCTTCTTACAAAGAGTTTCGAGATGCTCAAGCTTACTTGTCTTGAAAGTCTAGCCAAGGCTTACTCTTCTCCTATTATAAATGTTGATGCTTGTACTACTAACTCTAGTAGTGATCTAGCATCTATTCTTGAGGAGAATCTCTTTTTCAAAGCTCAAATTGAGAAAGGTCTCATGACATGTGCTCAAGGGCAAAAGTACCTTAATGAGGTATTGATCCAACACAATGAGGTGTTTGCCAAAGAGGGACTCGGGTTTGACCCAAGTACAAGCAAGAAGAAGACGTCCTCTCAAAAGTGCACCACCCCTCTAAAAGAAACTTTTGTATAAGAAGGGCACAAGGAGAAAGGTAAGGTTGTTAGTGGGAAGGCCACAAGCGGCATGCCCACCCTCAACAAGCCAAAAGTGTTCATGCCTCCATCCTATGTACTTCGTAAGACTAAGTATGGAGAAGTTTATGCAAAGTTCGTTGGTCCTCAAAATGCATTCTGGTTTTATGCTATTTGGGTCCCTAAGACCCTTGTGACTAACTTGAGAGGTCCCATTGCAAAATGGGTGCCTCTAACCAAGTCATAATTGTGTGTAGGTTGCCCTCTCCGTTGGAGTAAAATGGGTGATTGATAGTGGATGTACCAATCATATGACCGGAGATAGCAAATTGCTCTACGATTTCATGGAAGCTATTCAACCATTTATGAGCATTATGTTTGGTGGAGGATCAAAAGGATAGGTACTCAGGTTGGGCAAGGTGGCTATCACAAATGATATGTCTCTTGCAAATGGCATGCTTGTCCAATCCCTTAAATACCATTTGCTTTCTGTTCGCCAATTGGCTTCTGTTGGTTATGATACTCTCCAAGTGGCCTTTGTTGGAGAGTTGGATGGCAACCTTTACACGGTTGATTTCTCGAAAGAGAGCACATTCCATGCAATTTGTCTAATGGCCAAGGCCGACAAGGGGTGGCTATGGCATCGCCGGCTAGCCCATGTCGGCCTGAGAAATCTTCAAGATCTCTTAAAGGGTAATCACATCCTTAGACTAACCAATGTCTCTTTTGAGAAAGATCGTGTGTGTAGTGCATGCATAGCCGGGAATCAACATCAATCAAAGCACCCACCCAAGAATATTGTGTCTACTTCAAGGCCTTTGGGGCTCCTTCATGTGGATCTTTTTGGGCCTCCTTCATGGGATAGTCTTGGTGGGAAAAAGTATGGGCTTGTCATTGTTGGTTACTACTCAAGATATACATGGGCCTTCTTCCTCAAATCCATGTACGAGACAAAGATCACCTTCATTGATTTTGCCAAGCAAGCACAACGCAAGTTTGACAAAGAAATCTTGGCAATAAGAAGTGATAATGGCTCTGAGTTGAAGAACTACATCTTGGAAGAGTTTCTTAGTGATGAAGGGATTGAGCATCAATATTCAGCTCCATACAGTCCCCAACAAAATGGTGTAGCAGAAAGGAAGAACCACACACTTGTGGAGATGGCAAGGTCCATGTTGGATGAATACAAGTCGCCACATAGTTTTTGGGCTGAGGCTGTCAACACCGCATGCAATGCATCAAACCGGCTCTTCCTCCACACTATATTGGAAAAGACTCCATATGAGCTCCTAACTGGGAACAAGTCGAATGTCAAGTACTTTCATGTATTTGGGTGCAAATGTTTCATCCTCAACAAAAGAGAACGGTTAGGAAATTTCAATCCAAAACCATTGAGGGCATATTTGTTGGCTATGGATCAAACTCTCACGCCTATAGAGTCCATAACAAATCCAATGGATGTGTTGTAGAAACTTGTGACGTGGTGTTTGATGAATTTAATGGCTTCCATGGGGAGCAAGTTGATCTAAGTGATGTAGGTGAAGAAGATTCTTCTCAAGATATCTTGACCATGGGTGTTGGTGCACTTCTTCCAATGGAACAAGAACCTCATGATGATGAAGAAGAAGATGGAAGCTGCATGCATCATCAAACTACTTCAACACCCTTACCACCACAACCTCCTATTGCTCAACCAATGCCCGTAGACCAAGTACAAGATGATGATCAAGTTCCTCTTCATGATAATCATCAATAACAAGATCATCCTCAAGGGCAAGAACAAGAAAGTGCAATCATTGATGATGAACCTCAACAAATGCAACATGAAGAAGAATATCTTCCACCACACATTGATGTTCCATATGTTGAGGACGTGGATGATGGACATGAAGTTGAACCCCGCAAAACCCTGACCTCCGTCATGCCTCGAGTGGCCGTTCGTGTTGATTTTGACAAAATTC